>NC_081406.1:142443798-142516648 GCF_030272615.1 Cryptomeria japonica
CCATCATCATCAACTCAGTGGGACTCATCTTAGCAACAGATTTCTTCTCAACCTGAGAAGTGTCAATTGCCAAAACCTTTGCTGGGGAATCAATTTTAACTACTGGTATAGATTCAATTTCCTTTACCTTATCCTCTACAACCTCTTTTGCATCGGTGGCTTCACCACTCAGTGTAGTGTCAACTACTGCTGATGGAGTATTATCCACAGTATTTATAGTATCCTGTACATTTTCTTGCTCAAAAATATTTTGTGCTGGTACAGACTGTACACTCTCCTTTACTGTTGGTTGTGTCTGTATGTCTATAGTTACTACAGGTGTAGTCAAAATTGGAGTTGAACTTTCCAAAATACCTTTCCCTTTTGATTTTTCAGGAATGGTGGAAGATGTAGCTTTAACAAATTCTTCATGAGATGTGAGAAAATCAAGATTCTTCTGGAAGAATTTGGTCCAACCCTTACTAGTCTCATTTATTACCTCATTTACTCTGCCCATCATAAGACTTATCTGTCGAGGTTTACTACTACAAACTATCCTATTTGCAACATCTATGCATCTTTTCATTTCCTCATTGTTTATAGAACCACACATTTCCAAAAGTGCTACTTCCTTAATCTGCCTATCTCTCTTGACAACATCAAGTCTTCTAGCATCAAGTTTATTATACAAAGATAGAGGTATCTCCTTCAAAATTTCTATTAAGGATTTCTTATAAATGTCTATATGTAATAAAATGGCCTCTTCTATTTCATTTTGCTCATTTTCTTCTAAGTTCTCATAACACATAGATACATTTTTCAAAATTCCATCTTTTGTTATTTCATCAATTAGCCCAGCATAGGTCATTTTAGTCTTACTAGACTTAGTGTCATCACTCTTCTTCTTTTTTCTTGTGGTTGCCGGTGTAGATGTAACTGATTTCCTCTTCTGTATAGGCTTCCTTGTCAGAGGTGGTGGTGCAGTTGGTTTAGTTGCCTTTCTAACAAGTCTCCTCCTAGGCTTTGCCTTCTTTTGCTCTACCAATGGTTGATCCACTTTGTTCCTTTGTACCCTTCTGAAAGCTAGATGTTCATTGTCCTCAGGGTCAGAATTAGAAGTGATGGTAGAAATGTAAGTTTCAGGCTTCTTCACCTTTGCAGTACTAGCCACTATCGGTTTGGATCCAGAACCTAGTTGAGTGTCTATCTTATGAATTACATCCTGTACATATGCATACATCTTTTCTATTTTCTTCTCTCTTCTCTTCCTGTGAAAACTAGTTTTGACTTCAAGTGCCTTCTCTTCTACTATGCCAAAATGCTCTGTTTTATCATCCAATCGGGCATCTAGCAACATTTTTGCATAGAGTTCAAAAATCCTATCATCTACCTCATATCCAAGCTTTGTAATCCAGATTGTCCTAGGTTCAACAACCTCCATAAGAGCTTCATCAGTTTTCACTATAAAACAGATATTAGTGGAGTACTTCTCCACAATATTTTTTGATATTCTCTCCCTCTGCGTCATGTTTTCTTGGAATGTTTTGAAATACCCCCAAAGTTTCTCATCTCTACTGGTACCAAGACCGGTGATTGCTTCCTTGATCTGCATACCTACCAGTATGTTATGAGCCCAACGCTTCTTGCCAAGACCAGGTAGCTCATTCAGGAAGTAAATCATCAGACAAACAATGAGATTACTAGATCTAAAAGTTCATTTCTTAACTCCCTTGATCTTCCCAAGGTTAAACATTAATTCACTTCTCATCCATTCACATAAATCATATTTTGCATTATTCCTTAGCATCTGATATGCAACATGAATGCATGAACTAGCAACAAAATTCAATCAGTTGAATTGAGTTACTACCTTATAACCTATTATCATGCTTGCAAAGTTCACATTAGTGTCAGTGATTGTGCTGATCCTCATTGATCTGCTATCAAGAGTTGTACCAGTGAGTTTCTCGACCTTTGTGTTGGAAATTTTATTGCCAGGTTCTTGTCCAACTTTGGGTAAGCCAATGAATACTTGAATAGCCTCCTTAGTGATCATGTAAGGCCTATCCAGCCAAATAAACTCATTGTGAACCCTGCTCAGAACGTATCTGATAACTTCATCCTTGAATTCCGATATGTACAGAATATCGGTTAACCCTAAATCCTCAATTGATTTGTATTCTAGTTTGATGGTTCCAGAGTCTCCCAGTATCATGGATTGATACATGCTTTTGATATCCTTTGTGCCTAGATCCTCCAGGGTGCAGTGAATGTATGCCCTCACATCTTCAACATACATCACGTCGTCAAGAACCCTAGAAAATGCTCCCGCAGAGTCTTCCTTCTCAGCAATTTCAGGAACCTCCTTGAATATGGGCCTTAACCTATCCTTGACTTCGACAATGGTAGGATTTGCAATGAAAGTAGGAGCTAAAGATCTAGATGCCATTTCAAAGAATACTTGAAAGTAAACGTAGGTGGAATATTGAGTGTTTCTGCTTGAAATCATTTCAAAATGCCTTTGCTTGCTCTTAATTTGCCTGAAATTCGCCTTGAATGATTGAATGCTTAGTGAGTGAAAATGAATTCACTTACCCCTTTTATCAGTGAATGAAACCCTAATCTTTCTCTGTAATAAATGCTTAATGAACAACCCTATGGATGTTGGTTTCACAGTCTTGTGGCGGGTGAAACTTCATCAATAATGAGCACAACTCTCCAGATCTCCTCCAAGGTAATATGTAGGATTTTGCAATGACTTTTCCAAACCCTAAGGCTTATGCCTCAATTACCGGTGGAATTTCCTGCCGGAGGAGGAATACCCTATTCTACTGGTGGAGTTACTGATGTAGATCCATCTCCACTTGGTTCTTTAGATTTTCTAACCCATCTCTTGGTGTGATCTTGTTGTATTTCATCTACCTTTTGCTTTCCTTTCTCATTATCTTTATCATTGCTAATTGGTTGAGTCTTGCTTTTGTAGTATTTAGCAATATGACCTATTTTGTTGCATGCATAACATGAAACATTGTTCTTCTGAATTGCTTTGACAAATCTATTGTCATTACTTGACCTACAGTGATTAGAAAAATGTCCAAACTTTCCACATGCATGACATTTAACATTCATTCTACAATCTTCTAACCTATGACCATATTTCTTGCAATTTGTGCATTGATCAAGAACAAAATTGTAGTTTTTATTTGCTTTATTTCTACATTGTTTAGCCATATGCCCAAATTTATTGCAAACAAAATATCTACCATTGAATTTATAAGCATTAGATTGCCTTACCGGTTTCCTCTATTCTGATGATTTCTGCATACCGGTCGTCTGATCTCCATTTGCAGTACATGAGCTTTCACCTTGTACAAGTCCAAGTCCTCTAGAATCATCAATCCGTCTTTGTCTTTTCAATAAGTCATCCAATTGTGCAACACTAATCCTGAATTTTTATTTATACTCACTTGCAGTAGTTAGATCATGTCTCAGAGTAGTTATTTGTCTTTCAAGTTCTTGTTCATTGTTCTGGGAGTGTGCCAAATCAGTTCTCAACAGATTATTCTCATAAGTCAATCTGCCACATTCATCAAATTTGTTTTTCAGAGATATAACAAGATTATCTTCCTTATTCTTTCTATCCTCAATATCTTTTGATAACCTCATTGTCAGATCTTGCATTTCATTCTTCATGAGCATGTTTGCTTGACTTAGTTTCTGACATTGTTCCTTAAGTGCATTCTTCTCCTCATCATCCGAGTTTTGAAAAAGTTTTTTTCTCTTGGCTTGAGCTGATGATAACCTTTCTTGTAGGATAAGAATGAACTCATTTACAAAATTCAATTCCTCTTGCAATTTCAAGTTCTTTATCCTTTTAGCATCATAATCCTCAAGAGCCATCTCAAGTTGCTTCTCCATAGCCATGTTCAAATATTCTAGTTTCAGGATCTTCCTCAAGCTGTTAAACTTTTTCCATGGTACCAGGCTCTGATACAAATTGTTGGGATCCAAGAACAATGAGAGGGGGGGTGAATCAGTGTTCTGCTGGTAACACTAGATTTTATCCTTTTATACCATACACATATAAATCGGTAAACATATAAACGTATAACATGAAGCAAATAAATCATCCACATAAATGAACACCATAACACACAAAATTTATATGTGGAAAAACTCAAAGAGGAAAAGCCACGGTGGGATTTGTGACCCACAATATCAGTTCACTGGCCATATGAAAGAATATTACATATAATGGGGGCCTGCACATGAAGGCACATTGCCTAGAGCATACTTCTCATCACTAAAGAGTCTCACTGACAACAAGCTTTTGCTAATGTAAAACAATAAAATTGAACTCAAGATTGCATCTGCTATGCCAAATAGAGTTCTTGCTATGCCAAATAGAGTTCTGGTTCTAGCTCTGCTCTGTACCGGTATCTCTTCTCCTCCAAAAATGATTTCCAAGCTATCTATAGATCATTGCATGATATAACACTTGCATACAAATGATCTACATACATATACTTCACATTATATAGTTCTGCTATATATTCTCCTATGTCACATCCTATGTCATATCATTATCACACTTCAAAATGACCTAGCAGACTAACCTATATACCCATTACAAACAATATGCCTTATGTCGGCTTACAATTCTTTTACAAAAGATATTCAATGTCGGCCTCGACAATAATTACAAAATGATTTAGTAAATAAATCTCCCTTGATGTTGGCTTCCTTCAAGTACTGATGCTAATGCCAACATAATCCTGAATGCTCCAAAGCCGGTGTCTGCCGGTATATGCCTCCTAATGTCGGCAAATGATTTCCATCTAACCTTGTTTCCATTAATGACAACAAAATTAATCCGATGAGTGTCAATTGCCAACAGTATATACACATATACATACATACATATATGTATAAATATGTATACATGTATGTATATTTATGTATATATACATATAGGTATACATATTGATATATACATACATATACATATAGGTATACATATTTATATATACATATATATATATACATACATATATACATACATATATATATACACACACACATATGTATATATACATACTTATATAAATATGTATATATACATATTTATATACATACATATATACATATATATAAATATGTATATATATATATACATATATACATATATATATACATATATACATACATATATATATATATACATATATACATATATATATATATACATATATACACACACATATATATATATAGATATATACACACACATATATATATATATACATACACACACACACACACACACACACACACACACACACACACACACACACACACACACACACACACACACACACACACACACATATATATAGTCCATCAAATGTCCATCGTAATCTATAAACATACATCACAATATATAATCATAAATATTTGTGTATACAACATGGTCACAAAAAAATGAATAAAAAATTGTTGAAACTAGGAATCCATTTATCCTATCTAGTTAGTACTAGACCCTTTAGACTATAGAGGTGAGCCCCATGATCTCCATGTTCTTTATATTCTAGTTTCTCTAGTTGGCAATGGTGGTGGCCCTACTTATGCCTGTCATCATGGTGACATCATCAAACTTTACCTATGTGATCGATAGAGATCTAGTCTTCATCGATCTAGTCATTTCATAATACGGTGGTGTTTGCCTTTTTGATACCACCTACTCATAGAAATCCCTATAGTAGGTAGCCTCTCATATCAACCTTGTCAAATCTCATTCCAATTATACTACTACCCATTTTCCACCCCCACTACTCTTTCTAGAATCTCTCTCCAATCTGAATTTGGTCACATCTATAACATAGGTACTCTACTCTAGATTCCATGTGTCATACGATAGCAATAGACTATACCACTTGACAATGATGACATCCCTCTCACTAGCTGCTTTATCTTTCTATGTAGCCAAACTATCTCTCTATCATCAACATGTCTATCTAACCTTTCAACCCTATTATCTATCTTTATAGTCGATCTACCTAACTTTGTGTGGTTGCTAGCCACACCATTGTGTCATCTACCCCTCTTGGTGCTTTTGGCATGGCTAGGGCCAACCCTTGTCCAAGTTATTTCTCCCTCCTAGGTGAACATGGGGTAACTACATCCATACCTTATAATATTAAAGAGCTTGATGAACTGATACTACAAATAATACTACTCTTCCCCTCCCACACAACCTCCCCCCTCTCTCTCATGCATATCCATCTATACTATTTGGGTCCTCTAGGCCTCCTCCTCTTGGCCTCTCCCTCCTCAACCTCCACCCCTGCCCTCCTTTAAATCCTTTGAGTATTGTCCATAGCTACTTGTATGTGGCTTACTAATACCACTCTTGGCCCATGGGATATCCTCTATAACTTATGGCAATCCCATAGCTTTTTATACCCATTGGTTATGCATGGGTGATTGACCCTCCTTGCATGTTGCATACTACCTAGGTCAACTATATCCACTATTGTGTGGCATCCTACATATCCATCTAAAACCCCTAATCTACTATCTCACTAGTCACCTTGATGAATATGGGTGGACCCTTAGTGATGTCCTACACAATGCCAAACTATCATGCCACTTGTTTTGGCCTTTATTTTCTCAATAATAAATGTTTTTCATCCCATAATGTAGGATGAAATCATCATGAAATGTACATACTAACTATCCTCATCCCATCCCTCCTACCCTTTGTAGGGCCTCTATGTCACATCTCCCTCCTCTATCTCATCGAGTACTCTCCTCTAATGCATCATGTCTTGCAACTCCTTGTACCAAAGGTCCCATCTTGTTGGAGACTATAGCCTCATCAAGGTCTCAGTCTAACCCCTACCTAATCAACTCGGTCACACTAATACACACCTAGGCTTAGATTTCTAATGGTGTGACATGGACTAAGTTTTGCTTGCTCTTGTAGAAGATGGTGTGGGTGCCTTGGTAGAGGTGTGTCAACATGAAGACACCCCAATAAAATCATAACCTATGTGTAGCTATATGAGCTATACACTTTCTTAGAGTCAAGCTCAAATATTATCTAACCTCATTTGGAAAGAGAATCTTGATCACGAACCTACATAGAAATAGTGCTACACCTAGTTGCATCCTACTCATAGTTATGTCAATCCTCTTGAATAGTAAATGCAAAATCACCTTTTCTGACCCATTGGTGCTATACACCCTTTGGCCCCTAATGGTTAGTCTAAGGATTCCCAAAATGTCCTCCAAAGTCAATGTCATCTCCTTTGTTAGGAGATGGAAAGTTGATTTCTCACTTTGCCACCGTCCAAGTAAGGTGGTCAAGAGGACCCTATGCACTCTATGTGTGTGGCATATGTGAGATGTATGTCACCCTACACGCCTCTATCAAACCCTAATCACCATCCTAGAATCCTTGGTCTAGACCAAGCACAACTAATCTCTTCTCTTAGGTTCAAAGTGCCCTTAGTCTCCTTTGCATAGTGCTAGGTCACAATATGTCAATTAACTTGTGCAAAAATATTATTTCTTTTTAGTATCTTTCTCCTTTTGTCTCCACTTGTGTATTTTCCCCTACATAGGATGCATTCACCTTTTCCTATTCATATTTTCCCTTTCCAATGAAATTTCTACTAGCTGACGAATATGCCCTTCCACAATGTGAATTCACCATTCATTTTGATATCTACCCATTTAGTGAATCTTCTAATTCTCTAATAAATTCACATTTCCTTGGGTGAATTCACCCTTTAATTTTCTAATTCGCATTTATATCTAAGAAAATTCATCCCTTTTTTGATGCATTCACCTTTTGTTTGGTATATCTATCTTTATTTTTGTTAATTCACCCAAACATTGCACATTCATCCTTGTGTTGGTAAAATCATCCTTCCTTCATTGAATCTACCCAAACTGATTATAGAAACCTATGTCCCATTTTTCCTAGCAATAACCATTACCGTCTAAGCCCCTAGCTTAGTTTTTGAAGTGTATAACTATCTACCTTGACCTCCTCCTCATCTTGAAGCTTAAACAAAGTTCATGTGATGCTTTATGAGATGTATATTAGCCATAATACTAGGTTACACTTTTTGACCAAACTTGACACAGAAATCAATATTTTGCATCAGATATTTACTTTCTAAAACCTATAGCAGCTGTAGGCACCTAAAATTGTCCTGTCTAATTAAATAATTATCTTTATTTATTTAATTATTTTAAGCCTAATTCTTCTATTAATTTAATGAATATTTATTTATTTAATTAATTAATTTATCCTCTTCTAAGCCTTTCCTCATTTAAATAAATAAATTTATTTAGTTAAATTATCCTCTTTTTAAATTAAATAAATATTTTATTTATTTAATTGATCCCACTTCTTTTATTAATTAAATAAATCTTTATTTATTGAATTAATTCATTAGTCTTTTCTACCCATGACACATGTCATTCATCTCTTAATTCCTACACTGCCTACCCTCTCATTATTTTCTTATTTTCTCTACCTACCCTCTAATCCTAGCCGTCCATTTATCTTTTACACCTCTCAATCTTATCCTTCCATTTCTTACAGTATCTTTTATATAAGGAGATGCTTCCTTCATTATCAATCCTCCTAGACTAGCATTCAAACTTTCATATGCAATCAAGCCTACTTGCAACCACATTTCCGTTCTTTGTTGAGCTCTTGTGCACACATAAAATCTGAGAGAAAATATATCAAGCAAGATCAATGGAGATAGGAAGAATGGAGATTCAAACCCTATTGGAAATGTGATGGTATAATCTTTGTGATTTGTTGATTTACATTATCGTAGGTAATCTTCATATGTTATGGCAGATCTTTGTTGTTGTTAGGCAAGGGTTTTGTGGTTGAATTTATTTAGTCTCAATATTGTTGTTTCCATTTTTACCATAAACGTTTTGGAATGCTTGGTGGGACATGGATTTTTGTTTGATCTATGTTTTTTGCAGGTTTTTCGAACCCTATATTGCTATTTTGTAAAACAATTTGGAGAATAACCTTGTGCAGCTAGGGTTATGGACAAAAAATCAAGATCTTGGAGAGATTTGATCCGATCTCACAAACGGATTGAAAATTTTGCACCAAACTTTGTTGGTAGGTTGAAGACAGTATTGAGAGCTCTCAATCCAAAATTCAGAATTTGTGGAACATATTTGTATTCTCTATGAATGTTTTATGAATTTTCATAAAAAAATAATTTTGAGAGTAAATGAGAGAATTTTTTGGAAATCTCTCTAATTTATACACATGATCTCTTCTTTGTGATTTTAATTTTGATGCAAAATATTTCCTAAAAAATCAGATCTTTAAAAATTAGGGTTTTTCATTATTTTGATTAGATATCACAAACTGCTTTGACTTTTGACATCCAATTTTTTTAACAGGTCCAGAACAGTATCAGAAACGCCCAGTAAAAAAATCAGATTTTTTGGATCATATTTGAATTTTATATGAATTTTGTATGCATTTTTCTAAAGAATTATTTTTAAGAGAAAATTAGCAAATTTTTTGGATTTTATTATATTTTTGGAAAGCTCTCAGAATTATACACAGGATTTGTTCTTTGTGATTTTAATTTTGATGCAAAATAATTCCTAAAAAATTGGATCTTTGAACATTCGGGTTTTGTATTATTTTGTTCATATCTCACAAACTGCATGGATTTTTTGCAAAAAATGTTTTATGCTGGTTTGGAATGCTATCAGGAGTTTCAGTAAAAATTTCAGATTTTGTGGATCAATTTTGCATTTTATATGAATTTTTTATGATTTTTCATAAAAAAAATTAATTTTTGGAGCAAATTAGATTTTTTTTTAGTTTTCTTACATTTTTGGAAATGTCTTGAAATTTTGCAAGTGGTATGCTTTTTATGATGCAAAATAACTCATGGAAAATCAGATCTTTGAATCTATCAAAAAAAGGTCTTTTGGATCTAAAATTTACCTAACTTGTGTGCTTGCAGGAGGGGTATTATTGCAAAACTACAAACAAATCTTTGTTGCAGAATTTTGGGCAAGGGTTTTTTATCTTTATTGTGTGCCTTGTTTTCATAGACTAGCAAATACTTCGATTGGTGCACTAAAATTGAACCAGTGTCTTTTGTGTCTGGGGCAATAGGCTCTTTTTGTTTAATCTATAGAGGGCCTGTCTCCCCGTGTGGTCATTAGGACTACTAGTGAGGAGAGAACGACCCAAGTGGTTGCGAGGAAAACCCACATCTTCTGAACCACTATAAATAACTGTATCCATGGTGAAAGCCATGGGTAACGTGTGCTAATTAGTTCATATTGACACTATGTCTCCCCATAAACCCGTTTGATCAAATTTATTTGATCAGTTGTAGGGCATAACCCCTACCGGCTGAGAGCCTTCTGTATTTACAGAGTTGAAAGTGTTGCATGTATGACCACACGAGCAGATTCCATTACTAGTACCTTTTGGTTTTAGAAAGACAAAATCCTTCTAGTTGTTGGGGCAGGAGGTTGGACCTCTAGAGCGGCCCACACACATACGGTTCTTAGTAGAGATACAAAGTTTGCCACAGAAAGTTTTCATGGGGACTGATGCTTGGCTGCTCTGAAGAAGTGAGTGCCGAGGGTGGAGCCAGTGGGGTCAAACATCTAAGTATCCACTCTGAATAGTGTAGCCTTGGAGGAAACCCCATGTGGGATCAGCAACTATTGTCCTGGCCAACCATAAGAATTGTGCTTTTCTTCTTTTAAACATTCAAACATTCAAAGATCAAACATCAAAACAATGTGTCTTTTGTGTCTTCAAGTGTACGCAAAATATTTTTACATCAAACAACATTGTTTCTTTTGAGTCATTTTGAGTCTAAACACTTGTAAACATTGAGTCCTCATCAACATTGTGTCCTCATCAACATCGTGTCCTCTTGTCACGAAAAATAGTCAAAAATTCAGATTTAGTCACAAGAACAATTTTACACATTGGAAAAAATTGCACTTAGTTTTTGGAGACGCGTCTGTGTAATACTCAACAATGTCTGTGTCATTTAACCATGTCTATGTAGGACATAAACACATCTATGTCATCATAAGCAAAACTGCATTTACAAAATCACAGAAACGCATCTGTGCAGTGTTCAAAAATGTCCATGTCATTTAACCGCGTCTATGAAGTATACAGTCACATCTATGTTTAGAATTGGAAAAACTTACAGTGTGACAAAACAAGAGTAGTCACTTTCAGACTTGTTGAGCTTCCTAGGTTATTTCTTCAGGTTTTCATCTAGCATTCAACCTATTTCTGGGTCTCAAAAAGTTTATCATTGCTTTACACCTTACATTACATTCACATTTGTCTAAACTTGAGTTGAAAGGTCACTTGCTTGTCCTCATCATACTTTGTCAACACACTACATACAACAACATTTTGCTAAGTGGTCCCTCATCAAGGTCTATAACCTTTGGGTCTCATTTGGTCTTACTTAGAGTCAAGGTCAACTTACCTCATCAAGAGAAACTATCATCTCTTTGGAAGCCACACCTACTCTACTACATACATACTTGGTCTTACACTTTGGACATTGCAAGTACACCTCCGATTCATTTACATTCCATCCAACTCTTGGTCTTCCATACTCTTTCCATTTTCATCTAGTCTCATACATCTTGTTCAAGACCTAGTTCATGGTTGAAACTCGTTCCCATAAATCTAGGAGAGAAGCTAAAGAGGCTCAAGAGTCCGCAAATATGAGTGCCTATGAGTATGACAATGATATCTTCTTCAATTCTGATCATACCACATTACCTGACATGGACACTTATAGAAACACTCCAAATATTGAGAACATGGATAATACAAACAACAATGATACACACAATGACAATATAGACAACTTTTCCATACATTCAGTAGAAGTGGAAGAATCCATCATGGATCCCCATTTTAATAGATTGGTTGAGGAAATCATGAGAAGAGATAGACAATATTTCTTACAAGTGATGGCACAAAGTGGAACTAAAATACCTCATAATTTTGACATGTCTCAAATAATGGAAAATCGACCTATGCAAGAAGCTCAACTCAACATGGATCAAAGGAGACCTAATAGTGGAGGTACTAGAGGACCACGTTTCGTGCCTGAGTCACCATCATCCTTGTTTCAAAAACTTGAGGTCCCAAATACACATGGTCAAGATTATGATACTCATGAAAGAGAATCTCATGAATAACTCCGTCTATTTAGACCCTTACGGAAATCTTATGTGGGTAAATACACTCAATTGCATACAAATGCTAAGGACCAACCTCCAAAATAATTGGATATCCAAAGGCATGCTCAAAATTTGGACACAAGAAAACCCTGTGTCAAATTTGGCGGCACTACACCAAGAACAAACTCATAACATGTCTGTAGAATATAATATGCATGGACAAAGCAGATATTCCATTCCTCATTATGACTCTATACCAGGTGGTTCCTATATGCAGTATCATTATACATCTCCTCCATATGAGCATGTTTATGATCAATATCATCCATATATGCAATATCCTTATCCTCCACCAGGTGGCTTAGGCATGGGATATGGTCCAAGAAGTCGATCTCCACCCAAGAACAATTTGGAACAACAAATAAATGACTTACAAAAGAAAATGGAGGACATTAATACACCAAATCCAGCTTACACAATGAGAGACATATGCCCTTATCCATTTGATAGAAACATTCCAATGCCTCCATTTCCTACACATTTTGTGACACCTAAGTTTGATAAGTATAGAGGCAAAGGAGACACTAAGGCACATATAAGACAATTTTCAAAGCTTGCATTGAGGTAGAAACAAAAGAAACATACTTGATGAGATCATTCCCACAAAGCTTAGGTGATCAAGCTATGGAATGGTTCTCTCAACTTCCACTTGGAAGCTTTCATACAACATTTCTCATACAACATAGAGACAAATATATTAGTCACCACTTTGTGCAACACCAAGAAAAAGGATGGGGAGTCATTTTCTATTACTACTTATCAAGTTGCCATTTTTTTATGTTTAAAGTTATTCTATATACTCTAGTCGGTTACTACTACCGAAATATTTAGTCGGTATGCACAGTCCAGTCGGTTATAGAAGAAGGTAGTCTTAGAGCATAGTATACACCGAGTTGTCTATCGAGTATCTTTCCATGTCTACCAAGTAGGAAAGATGACACACCGAGTTGATATACACCGAGTGAAACGTGTTACCAGATTCATTGAACCTGGACATACATATGAAAATGTGTTACAAGATCGAGGCACATAGAACTGTTATCACATTGGAAATTGCACTTAAAGATTGTGTATGATTTTGAGGTCATCTAACCAATGAAATATTTTGCATGGTTATTCACTCGATAAAATATATTTGTAAGATCGAAGCAATGAATGGATCTCCAACATAAGAGATCTATTTATACAACATGGATTAAGATTAGCCATATACATGTAGCATGACAGAAAGGAAGATATAGAAATATATGAAGCAAGACATGTGAAAGAACTAAGTGTTATGACTATTATAGAGACACATAGGTCACCGAGAAGGATTTAAGAGAACAATAAAAAAACAGAGTAAACAAAAGGGTTTACTGAGTTACTATATGGGTTACCAAGGTATGCTATAAGCAAGGTAATCTTATTCTGAGCACATAGAATCTGCTATAATATTCCAGATGTAAAGTTGCAGATATTTGTAATGATTTTATTGTGATATTTTGAAGTTGTAAGAGAAACCTTTAACAAGGTAAAAGACTCTAATCAAGTCTATAAATTGTAAAGCCTCTAACCAGGTGCAACATTTAGATTAAGTGTTGTAAAATCCTTTAGCAAGGTAGATCTAACATATCTTGATACTCCTAACAGGGTAAGCTATCAGAAATAGCTAAACATGTAGCTCTAACCAAGCAACCTTTATTATTGCAGTAGTGAAGTTGTGGGTGCCATCCCCATTGTAGTTTTTCTTTCTAACCAAGAGTTTCTACGTAACCAAAATATATGTGTTATGGAGTGAATCATGCATGATTGCTACTTATTTGTTTTAGCTTTATATTATGTTACTGCACTATTCAGTTTATGCATAATAGTGAAGTTATTATTGAAGAAATGTTTTGAAGTACTGATTCACCCCTCCACTCTCAGTACATTAGCTTTCCATATTGGGCCTAGCAATTGGTATCAGAGCTTCAATCTTGGAAAAGGGTTTAACTGCCTAAAGAGAAAGATCTTATCAATGGAAGGCTATAAACAATCTCAGAGGATTGTGTATCTGCAAGAAGAGCTGGATCATGCTAATCAAGTGACTGCAGACATGCAAAGGCAAATGCAAAAATCTCTGAAAGTGAGAAGAAGATTATCTGATTATTTGTAGGACTCTTAAGAGTTAGTGGAACAAATTGAGACATCATCTAAGAACAGTATATTTGAAGAGACTGAAGAATTGATTGGAGTATTGAAAGAAAAGAACAAAGCACTGGCTGATCAACTAAAAGCAATGAAAAGAGAACATGAACATTTCAGCACACAGATGACTGAAAATCTTGATGCATTAAGGACAACCAAGAATAAGGTAAGACATCTAGAAAGAGAGAAATAACGACTTGAAGTCTTAGTATCTGATAAGGATGATGAAATCACAAGGTTGACTGGAATTCAACAAAACCTGTCAGATCAACTAGGCTATGCACATCATGAAGCAAATATGAAAGATGGTGAGATTCAAGCATTGAAACTTGAAGTATCAAGGTTGACCAATGAACTTGAAACAGAGAAGAAATCCAAAGAAACACTGAAGAAGAGTTATGAAGCATCAAAGATGTTGGATGAGCAACTGAATACAAGAAGACCCAACAAAGATGTAAGACTCGGTTACAAAGGAAAAGACTCTACCGAGAAGGGAATCCATACTACCGAGAGAGGAGAATCATCAAAGCAAGCTGGAATCAAGAAGAACATCAAAAGAAAGAAGCTGATTTACAACTGCTATGGAAATCAAGGTCACACTGCCAACATGTGTCAAATCAGAAAAGGTAAGCAACCGAATGTCACTAAGTCCAATGGCTATTGTTACAATTGCAATAAATATGGTCACACATCTAATCAATGTAGGACAAAGTCTATTAACAATTATCAGAAGGCAAAATTCAAAGGGTTTTGTAAAAACTACAATAGATATGGACACAGTACCGAGAAGTGTTGGCTTAAGCAAAAGAACTATATGTGGTGTGCACACCGAGCAAATGCTAGAGGTTACCGAACTCACACAAATCCTTACCGACAGTATTCTGCAGTACCATGGGATTACAATACAAGGATATGGTGTGAATGTTGTGGAAGATATGGACATATAAGTGCCAACTGCTTTATAAGGTTTAGGATGAACAAACAAAGATCATGGAGAAATCCTGGTATGGCATGTTTTCATTGTCACAAAGTTGGAAACTTAGCTAGAGATTGCAGAGATCAACCTAGAAAAGACACTAAGGAAATAAAAGAAAAATTAAAGATGATTTGGAAAAAGAAGGAAATTGTGTCAAATGAAGAAAGCACCTTACCTATCGAGTTAGGTGCACCTATTCCAAATTAATCAGTAAAGGTATGAAGGGACTACATTCTCTCAAGATTAAATCTTAACAGTTCCTACTTTATTATGTACTTAATTCAAAATTTGCATAATTAAGATGTAGTAGTAAGTTTGAAATTATATTAGTCTTTTGGAGCACTATACAGGAAACCTGTCAAGTCGGTGAATACAGGACACCTGTGAAGCTGGTAAATGAAGGAAATTTGGTTACTCGGTTAAAGTGCAAAAGGAAAGAAAGTTTAGTGGAACCGAGTGCATTTAATGTTTTTGACCTAACTTGCATGGAGCCCGATAAGGTATATTGTGTAATTAAAGCATTTATGCGGTCATTTTTACTTACCAAGTTTTGGAGAGAGCAGAGCAAAGCAAATGTAAGGTGATCAAACCTCCTACAAAGCAAATTCAAGGTATTTACATCAATCTCAATGCATTGTTAAGTTGGTTTACCGATCTTATCAAGTTGCTATTATCGGCTAAGTGTGAAGTGTCTACCGTTTGAAAATCCTGAAACCCTAAGAATCTTTTGTTAGTTTTTATCTGAAATCTACAAATGGAACCTAAGATCCAAGATCCCATCATTGTCAAGAATGTTGAGAAGCCCTCACTAAAATACTCGTTAACTCCCAAAGTTGTGTCTGAACCGGATGACAAAACCACATTTTCACTCATCCTGGATAGAGTGTTATTAGTCGAGGATGTGAGATTCTTCACCAAATGCCGTGTTGAAGAACTCGGTGATGTTGAAATCAAAGACACCTATGATGAATTATGCATAGATGGTAAATCAAATAGCAAGTATGAGCACATTAAGATCAAGGGATTAACTAAAGCCCTAACCTATCCTCATGTGTTCAAACCCCATTGGGTCAAGTTTGTTCTAAGCAGAGTTCATGATGATTTCATGTGGTTAGAGGAGAAACTGTTTAAGATTACCAAGGAAATCATTCATCTAATTACTGGTTACCCTATTTACGATCATGCCTAAGCCCAAAAGATGATATCACAAAAGGAATTGATCAGTTTAACCAGAGTGGAATTAGATTGCAGGGGACTGAAACTGAACAATGTCATAGATGAAGAACTAAAATTTTCCATTAGTGTAATAGGCTACTGTTTCTTCCAATCGGCAAGGGAAAATAGTGTACCCTGTGCAGCAGTAGACCTAGCATATAAAATTGTGAAAAAGGGAATGAAAATTGATCTTTGTGAGGTGTTGCTGAAAAACCTGTTTGAGAATCTAAACACCATCAGGAAGCCGAAGAAGAACAACTTGGCTAATAAACTAAAGTTTGGATCACTACTTGTATGCTTGTTTTTCTATTTTGAAAAATTCTTTCCATCAGTCGATAAAGTTGTTTGGGAACTACACCGACCGATCACCCATCAGATTAATGACTTCATCAAGAAGTTAGGTGATAATTTTAATGATATTATGGATGATTACTTCAGCAAATTTCAAGAGAAAATGCATAACAAGTACTGGATTCCACCCCAGCTAGTGGAGAAATACAAAAATGACATATGTTTTGAAGTAGACACTGATTACTGTTATGTGAATGCTGTGGAACCAAGAACTCAATCTTTGTCACCTATGGGTTACAAGATCAATTTTGACATCACACAACAATAAATTGATGCATTTCTTACATTTCCAAGACATGCTACCGAGCTGAGGTATGGAGCCTATGAAGAAGTAAAGGAAAAGGTAAAAATGAGCATTGTAGTACCCAAAGCTATAAGAAAGGCAACAAAGATGATAAAGGCATTATCAGAGAAATTCGGAGAAGACTCTTCCTCCACACCTGTCAAAGGCACTTTAACCATTACTGAAGAGGAATCTGAAGCCTAAGAGGCAGCTATAACATTGAGCACCGAATTGCCTAAGGGAAAAGTGTTGAAAAGAAAGAAACAGGACACATCAAAGACCTCACTGACTCCACCAGCAAAGCAACCTAGCACTAGAGCATTTGCAGCTTCATCGAGTAAGAAAGCAAAGAGTGTTACTGTTCCTAAGGTAACAAAAAATTACAAGAAAACTACTCAGAGACTCATTTTGGCAAAAGAGTCTAGTGACACCGAATTTGAGGATGCAAGCAAATTTCAAATTGTCAAGAGCAAGAAGGTAAATGTACATAGTGTTGAAAATTTCTGTGCGAATCTTAAAGAATATGGCGGATTTGGAGGATTCAGATATGCTAAGTATGAAACCAGAAATAATGATGAAAAGAAACAAATTGAAGAAGCTATCATCTGCACACTTCTAAAATTCCTGTTGGGTCCATTGGAACTATCTAAGTCACTTCCAAATGAATTATATTTACATATTGACAATAGGTGGAAGAATGCAATGGACTTGGAGAAAAAGATCAGAGAAAGAAGTCTGGTACATCTCTTTCCTAACATGTCAGTAGCTGAAATAAAGGAACATCTGACAACCTACAACTCAAAGTTTCTTGTCAAACAAAGAGCCTTAAAACTGATGAATGGGCTATATATTGAAGTAGAAAATGAGACAAAAGCAAAGTGGTAGGAAATCTTTAAAATCAAGGATGCTAGTGAGAAAGCTAAAGTTGAAATTGTTGATGCCACCGAGCAAGATCCTGATGTTACCGAGCAAGACCCTGCTAACACCATTCAAATAGATGAAGATATCATGGATACAGACACTGGAACAGGAAATGATAGAAGGCAATTTGCATATGCAAAACTTGTATCCAGTGAATCTGTCTTGGAACAAGTTCAGCCTTATCCACTAGTCAATCAACCTGTCTCAACTGAAACCCCTCAGGATACAGATCAAGGCACCGAAGGTCACAAGTCTACAGCAGGAGAAGGTACTACTCAAGAATAGACATGTCAAGCACCTTCTAGAACTGAAAATGTTGTAACTGAGATATCGAGTATCGAGACACTTAAGGACTCTACAGAGGCTAAAGAAACTGACAAAAGTGTTGCCCCTACCAAGCAACCTACCGAGGGTCATCAAGCCTCACAAGCCATTGTCTTAGTTCCATCGGTGAAAGGTAAAGAAAAGAAGATGAAAAAGCATAGTTTTAAAGTTGATTTGTCAAAACCAATAGTTTTGCCCAATGTAGAAATATCAAAATTAAAGGGGCAAGCACTCATTGATTTCGGTGAACTATGCAAAGCAAAGGTAGAACAAGAGAAGCAAATGGTGATTCAAAAGAAAAATAAGGTACTTAAAAAGGTGAAAGCACTCTTAATAGATATGCTACCTGAAGCTACAGTGTCAATAGATGGAGCCATCCACATTCAACTGGATGAACTCCTAACAAAGATAGAGACATCTGGAGTAGATGCATCAGAATATTCGAGCAAGCTAAAAGACAAGGAGCTCACTACAAAAATGATAGAAGTGGTACAGAAAGCTATAGCTATTGGCAAAGTTAAACTTATCAAATTTATTACTGAGTTGACTCCTCAACTCAAGCACATTCTTTATTTATTTTAGAAACTTTGTACATTTTCTTTATTCATTAAAGACATCAAAAATAAAATGGAGGCAATTGAGAAAGAGATCACCGATCTCTCAAATAAGTTGACCACAGAGCCAAATTCAGTTCAGAATTTCTATACCAAGCTACAACAGCTCATGGCTCAACAATTGGACCTAAGAAATGAAGAACACAAGATCAAGATGGACATAATGACACTTTAGACATTATTCCTTCCTCATCTTTCATCAGTCCAAGAACAGATCAACCAAGCCACCTCCTTATCTACTACACAAGAGGGAAGCACTCTAGATGGCTTAATATCATTATTGGCTGATATTCAAGTGCAGAATTCTTTAATGGATAGTGTAAAGGATGCACTCTCTGTCGCTCTCACTGAAGCATAGACCAAGTACAAATCCATTTTTGACCAATTGCCACCACCGAATGGTAATTAAGTTTTGATATTTGTCAAAAAGGGGGAGTTATACAATATTAGGGGAGTGATATAGTATTCAAAGTATCAAACAAAAGGAGTACAGTATACAGGGGGAGTATAACAAGCAAAGTAAGCAGAGTACCCAAGAGCAGTGAACAAAACAAGTACAACACAACAGAACATTGATCACCGAGCATGCAAAATCAGAGTTTTGTATAGTATATCGATAAGGGGAGTATATATGGATCTACTATTTCATTGACTATTGTATATACTATCACTATAGTCAAATTTTGCAAGTATATAGATTATTGAGTTATAACTTTGAAAGTAGTTTTTGTCAAACATCTCAACTAATGTCAAAAGGGGAGATTGTTACTACCTATCAAGTTGACATTAGTTTTATGTTCAAAGTTATTCTATATACTCTAGTCAGTTACTACTACCCAAATATTCAGTCGGTATGCACAGTCCAGTCGGTTATAGAAGAAAGTAGTCTCAGAGCCTAGTATACACCGAGTTGTCTACCAAGTATCTTTCCATGTCTATGAAGCAGCAAAGATGACACACCAAGTTGATATACATCGAGTGAAACGTGTTACCAGATTCATTGAACTTGGACATACATATGAAAATGTGTTACAAGATCGAGGCACATAGAACCGTTATCACATTGGAAATTGCACTTAAAGATTGTGTATGATTTTGAGGTCATCTAACCAATGAAATATTTTGCATGGTTATTCATTCGATAAACTATATTTGTAAGATCAAAGCAATAAAAGGATCACCGACATAAGAGATCTATTTATACAACATGGATTAAGATCAGACATATACATGTAGCATGACAGAAAGGAAGATATAGAAATATATGAAGGAAGACATGTGAAAGCACTAAGTGTTATGAATGCTACAAAGACACAAAGGTCACCAAGAAGGATTTTAGAGAACAGTCAAAGAACAAAGTAAACAAAAGGGTTTATTGAGTTACTTTATGGGTTACTAAGGTATGCTATAAGCAAGGTAATCTTATTCTGAGCACATAGAATCTGCTATAACATTCCAGATGTAAAGTTGCAGATATTTGTAATGATTTTATTGTAATATTTTGAAGTTGTAAGAGAAACCTTTAACAGGGTAAAAGCCTCTAATCAAGTCTATAAATTGTAAAGCCTCTAACCAGGTGCAACATTTAGATTAAGTGTTGTAAAATCCTTTAGCAAGGTAGATCTAACAGATCTTGATACTCCTAACAGGGTAAGCTATTAGAAATAGCTAAACATGTAGCTCTAACCAAGCAACCTTTATTATTACAGTAGTGAAGTTGTGGGTGCCATTCCCACCACAGTTTTTCTCTCTAACCAAGAGTTTTTGCATAACCAAAATATATGTGTTATGGAGTGAATCATGCATGATTGCTACTTATTTGTTTTAGCTTTATATTATGTTACTGCACTATTCGGTTTATGTATAATAGTAAAGTTATTATTGAAGAAATGTTTTGAAGTACTGATTCACCCCTCCCCTCTCAGTACATTAGCTTTCCATATTGGGCCTAACAATTTTCATCATTCTTACAAAGATGGAGGAATTTAGCCAGTAGATGCTCATGTGAAATTCTACAAAAACAAATGGTAGAGATGTTCACTCGGAATGTCAACAGAGAAATTGGTTATGACTAGAGAAAATCTTGTTTGTCCACTTTTAAGGACATCATTGAGAAAGGCTTAGCAATAGAGAAGGTCTTAATCAAACAAGGAGTAATTAAGATATTCAAAGAAAACAAAGAGGACTTTAAAGGAAAGGACAAGCCACAATTTTGGAACAAAAACAAGAACACAATAAATGATGGTGTTGTTGATGCTAACACAGTAAGACACAAAATCATTCTTTCTGGATCGATTTCTAAAAACAACCAAGTGAATACTCAAACAACTTCCAAACCATGAAGGAAATACACCCCATTGGGAGAACCATTTGAATCAGCTTTCAAGAAGCTAGTGGCAAACAAGATAATAACAGTTCTTGACAATCCTCCATATGAACCAAAGGCCAAACCAAATTGGTGGAATGATGATGAGTACTGTGAGTATCACAAGAGCAAGGGACATAAAACAAGAAATTTTCATCAGCTGAAGAACATCATACAAGATATTATTTATAGAGGTGACATTGAGATCGAAGGAAATTCATCCAATCAAGAACATGAGATGTTTAAGGAACCATTCCCAAAACATGACAAGGGAAAATCCAAATCCACAGATGAGCAGACCAACTATACCAGAGCATCTTATAACTATGATTCAACTGTTAATCACATTTTGATGGACAATTATGTCTCTACCATTATCATAAAGGACAAAATACCTGAAAATTCTACCCAAAGACCCAAAGTTGTCCTAAAAGGCATTGGATCTTCTTCTGAATCTACCTCTGAATGTAATGTCAGAACCTATCGAGGTAAGGTCACTTTACAAGGTACTCCAGCTAAAACCACTGCTTCCTCATCAACCAAACCTGAGTATGACCTAGTAGAACAGTTAGGGAGGCTGACTGCGCTTATCTCCATTCTTGAGCTTTTATGCATACCCCTTGCACATAAATCCATCCTTGATAAAACTTTGAGAGAAACTTCCATCCCCACTGATCTGAACGTGGACCAGTTTCAAGCCATGGTGGGATACCTTTCCGTTCCACATTCTGTCACATTCATTGAAGTTGACGATGCCTCCGTAAGCCAACCATATAATGCACCTCTACACATTGATGCCTTCCTACACAAACATCAAATAAAACGAGTCTTGGTAGATGGAGGAGCTGGTCTCAATATATGTATAGTGAATAATCTTAAGAAATTGGGATATTCTGAAAAAGTTGTGAATGCTACAAACAAAATCACCATTAAGGAATATGATGATGAAGAGTGCTCATCCAAAGGCACAATCACCTTACCTCTTAGAGTTGGGCCAATTTCTAAGGATGTGGTTTGTCAAGTCCTTGATCTAGATCTCATTTATAACATACTCTTGGGATGCCCATGGATTCATGAAATGAGAGTTGTTCCCTTAACATATCATCGATGTATCAAGTTCCCACACAATGGAGTTGAAGTGACCCTCAAAGGTGATCCAAACTCATTCATATATTGCAACAATCCATGACCTAGATCAGAAATAACAATCCCAATCAATCGAGAGGTTGTTCCTTCATCACCATATGTTGATCCAGAATCCTTGAAAGCTTCTACATCAAAGAAAGGAGAGCTAAAAGAAAACTTCAAGGTTAAAGACATGGGATGTGGTGGGTATATATTTCATGTTGGTCAACTCCCACTATCTCCTAAGATATTTAGTCAAAAAGAACAACCTACAAACAATTTTCAATGCCAAGGAATTGGGTATGAAGCACCTAGTGTTGTGGCAACTAAGTCTGAATGCAATTATCCTCTAGTGGTGCAAGAAGCTCTTGATATCAATAGTCCTAAGAGTGGTTCCAACAAAGAATCTATTGAATATATCACCAACCCTTTTGAAAACTAACATAGGCTTACCATTTAATCCACTCATTCCATTTCCATTCCTCTCCTAGACTTGGATCAACAAGAATCACAAAAGCCCTTACTCATTCAAGATAAAAAATCAAGCTATGAAAAAAAAAATATAAAAGTAAAAAATAAAGAGAAGTCCTTTAGTCCAAATCAAAATCAAAACCTATTGGACTCTGCAAATATCAAAGTCAAGGATAAAAATCCTATGAATAAAAAAGAACAAGAGATGATCTCCCCTAATATCAAAATAATTGGGGGCAAAAGTTCTAAAATTTCAAGTCAAAAAGCATACTTGTTGATCCTAAGTCTCCATCATGCTATCCTACTTTCACTTCTTTTCACAATCATAAGCCTTCATCACTCATCCACTTGTTATGCACATCCTTTTCCTTTCGGCGATACATCATGGACCTTTAATGGAGCTTCCTCGAAGGACTTTGTTATCATGGATGCCCAAACTTCTTTAGGTGACATGCATACGGGCCTGTGTAGTCCACACGCTAGTAATTCTCTCAATTCCTCTATCAAGGAAGACAATCACTCGAGCTACACATCATACAATCAAGGAACAATAAATTTACAACCACAAGGTGAAGCTTCACACATTTGAAGTGGGTGACTTAGTTCTCAAGGAAAATCCAAAAAATCAGCAAGACGGAGAGAAGAAGGGTAAGTTCGAACCAAATTGGCTTGGTCCTTACATCATTACAATAGTCTATGGATCCGGTCCATATCATATCTCAACCCTAGAGGGCGAACCTTTGGAGGATCCTATCAACAACATGCACCTTCATAGGTTTTACACATAACTCTTCAGCATATCCTAATTCAAAAATACAAAAATATCAAAAAAATTCAAAAACTACAAAAAATTCAAAAAATACAAAAAATCAAAATATATCAAAATACAAAAAAAAAAAAAAAATTCAAAAATACAAAAAAATTTAAAAATTGAAAAAAAGTAAAGAGAAATAAATTCGTCCAACGGTGAAAACCACTTTGGTGGCGCCTTGGGAAAGTACCATGGTGAAAACTGGGTCACTGATGCCATGTGTAGAGACATTTCTCCTCCTTCCTTTAGGATTTCATCTCATCCTTTCACTTTGCACACACTCACAACCTATCCATCCATAATAACCTTACCCATTTCCATCATGGTTTGTTATTGATCTACCTAAGATTGGTTAGCCATTCATAATAATCCCTACTTTTCACCCTTTCCATCCATAATTAATTAGCTCCTATTTGTGGCTAAGGCAAATTCTAAGTCTAGTGATGGGTGTGGAACTAAGAGCATCACATGTTTCAAGGAGTACATTTTCTTTCAGTTTTCTTCAGTCTATCTGCACACAATCCACAATAAAGCAACACTTGCATTACAAATCTGCAATAAAGTTCCATCTTCTTCGCAATAAAGTATCAGTTTCATGGATTCAGTCAATTTCAGATGAGACACAAGTAGTAATGGGCTTTAACAAATCAAATCTTTCAACAAACTCAGACAACATTATGGTTCAGTGCTATCTAGTCTTATGTGAAAGTAAACATGTGACCACAATCAAATAGACTTATACAAGTGACAAGAGACACTAAAATTGAGGACTACAGTGGATGTTGGTGTTGAGTCTTGGTTTTCTTTTGATTTTATCTTTTGGAGACATATCTTTTAGCTTTTCCGGGATGTCTCTAACTAGAGATTTTATCTCTAGGATGTCTTTGACTAGAAAGGCGAGGATGGGGTATCATCACCTATTTTTCTTTTTTGTCTGTGGATTGTCTCTTAGTAATTCTATGACTTGTCCAAGGATACAAGGATACTGTGAGTCTAGTATGAACTGGGGCATTCCTTGTTTGTGACTATCTGATCTCCATGAAAATGGGTATAATGAATTTCTGGGTCAAACATATATCTAGATTGTCATAGCCTATTTTGACATAATAAGCCTCAATGATGATAAGAGCACAAGAAGCTCTTTCACTTCCACATCTTCTATCTTCCATCCCCCTTTCTTGATTGACCTCCATAGTCTTTCTTGTGTCCGTGTAGCCTGTTATCACATGACTGAGTATAATGACACGCAAAAAAATATATTTGTATTTCATGTAGTTTTCACCTGTATTACCACATATCTCATTCCATACATACATATAGATTTCACAATTGCACCACATCCTGCCCACAACATAGGTTAGCACATTTTACATTTTAAACATGTAAATAGTCATTTGCGTTTATCATATTCATTTGTATTTCATACATTTGCATAGCATATTAAAAACATAAAAGAACAAAAAATATTGCATTTCATCATGTACATATTTGCATTCACATCATAAGCATCACATAGAAACAAGCATCACATAGAAGCAACATCACATAGATACACATGCATATAGCTACCACAAGGATAAATAATCTCATATATATATATATATATCAAAATTATAAGTGTCATGATACAATGATGTCAAAATCACATGGCTACACAATCACCTGAAGGTGTCTACATCATCATACAAAGGTAAGAAATTGATACATACAAAGCCCTCTAAGGCTATGATGAACTCCCTCCCTCAGAGCCTACTAGCCTCGACGGGGTTTGAGCTCTGGAAGGACTTGCCCTAGGATCATCTCTCCTGCCCCCTCTATCTGGTGGTGGTGGAGGACCCATGACCCCACTGCTAGATGCTTGTCTACTATCTCTCCCTCCAGTGGTCGTTGTAGTCTGCGATGGTCTCTGGAAGCTCCTAGCCCACTAATCTGGTGCCACCACTCCATAGTATAGGTCTCTCCAATAGGCTATCTCCTCCCTTGCCCATAGAACATAGGCGTATCTGGCTCCTATGTCCTTTGTTGCCTGCTTGCTCTCAGTGCTATCTCAGCCTCTGTATAGTGCTAAATAACCTGATCTCTCTCCTGCTTAGTGTCCCTCAGCTGTCTCCTGAGCCTAGCTATATTCCTCTTTAGATCCTAGATCTCATCTTCTTATCCCTGACAGATCTCTCTCAAGGATAGTAGCTCATCCTCCTCCTCTCCTCCCTCCTCCCCCATCCCACAACCAACCCTTGTGTCACCATGTTTGGACAAAGAAACCCACTAATCACTCTTGCCAGAATCACTGATAGAGTCAATCCTGATTGTGTCATGGTGTCCCAAGCCACATGTCCAGCCCTCATCTTCAGTCCTAGATCTTGAAACACTCATCTTAGTGCCTCCCGATCTCCATCTCGATCGTAAGGAACTAACTCCCTAATGATTGGTATCCTCAATATCCTATATACATCCTCCAAGGTGACTGTCATCTCACCCATCGACAAATGAAACGTGCATGTCTCTGAGTGCCATCTCTCAGTTAATGCAGTCAGTAATCCCATGTTCACCTAAAAATCAGACACATACATAATGTATTGCAATCCCATAGCCTCAACTTCTTCTCTATCCTCGAGTGTCAGCTCTGGTTGTAAACTCTGAGTCAAAGAGAATCTCTCCCATGACTCCAGCATAGGTAAGTCCTCCTGTAGTCAAGCAAATCAATTGTGTTAATCCTAGTGGCATTCCTTGTTCATCACAAAGTGCTGCTTTTTATCCTAGTGCTTATATCTATCATATGGCACTCTATTCTAGTAGTACTCCCTGTTTATCACAAAGTGCTTCTTTTATCTTTTAGGGCACCTACTTGAGTGTATCCTCTTGAGTACCTTATCCAATTGACAACGTATGTTCTATCACAGAATTTTCAATTTCAGCCTAATCCAATTGGCAATGTATGTTCTATCACAGAATTGTTAATTTATATGGTACTCCTTGTTCATCACAAAGTGCCTCGATTTATCCTATCCTAGGGTCTCTTCTTGAGTGTATCCTCTTGAGTAGTTTCTTGATTGGTAACGTATGTTCTATCATAGAATTGTCAATCCTAGCCCTATCTGCTACTCGAGTCTTCCCTAGAGGACCTGCTTGAGTGTATCCTCTCGACAACTTATCCAATCGACAACATATGTTTATCACATAACTACTTATTAGACCTTGAAGACATAAACATGCATTTATGACACAAACGCACTTGCATACTCCACAAATGCGCCTGCTCTGCACAAACATGCCTGAATCACACAGACGTACCTTTGTTTAGCACAGACGTGCCTGTCCTGCACAAACACACCTGAAATACACAGACGTGCTCACATCTGACACAGATGCAATTGAAATCATAGACGCACCTGACATAAATGCAGATGCGCCTTCCCATCTTTTGAACCGCTTGACATTTTTTACGACATACCTAATGCGCATTTATTATGCTACTTGACATGCATTCATGATAATAATTAATGCAACAAAGGTACAAGGAGGTTTTGTGGTACTCACTGGCTCTCCTACATCTATTGGCCTTTGATATCGGTGAACGTGATAGAATCCGTGAACCAATGCCATCGTTGCTGACTATTGATTTCTCTCTACTCTCTCTGCACTCTGATCTCTTAGGTGTGTGGATGACAATGAGGATGTTTTCCCTTGTAGTCTATCTTATAGACTACCCTAGCCCTAGCCTCTCGAATCAGTCATCTTTATCCCATGACTCTATCACTCTCTCCTATCTTGTCAGTCCTTTCTAGCTTTTCTTTCTTATTGAGAGATTATCTGCGATCTTTTTAGACATTTTCATCCAATCTCTCAAGGGGGCATATCATTCCCATCTTGTGGAAACTTTGTATCAATTCATCTTATCTTCTTTGAAACAACGCGACAAGCTGCATTGTCTCAAAGATGGGCAAAATGTAGATACCTAAAATTGTCTTGTCTAGTTAAATAAATATCTTTATTTATTTAATTATTTTAAGCCTAATTCTTCTATTAATTGTGTTGGTGTAAATAATTATTCATCATGGATATTATTACACTTTACTTAAGTTTACTTAGGAAATGTATTTCATAATAGTTTGGGTATGAGACACTTGGGTGTTTGTGCCACATTGGGATAGTGTATGCAGGAGACTTTCCACCTTTTGTGGACTTATCTTGTTGTTACACTCCACATTTAGTGGGTGATCCACCTCATGTGGAATATTATATTCCACACCTATTTCCTACCTACCCTTGTTTCTTATTGAGCTACATGTCATGTTTTTGTGCTCACATATCCATAAGCCTTGCCTATATAAGCAGGCTCATCTACATTGTTTGAACGATTGATGATCCAGTTGATCAGTATTTTCATCTTGATAGATTGCAGTTTATTTCTATCATATATTTTGTTCTCTTATTTGTGCTTTCCATTGCCTCTTGAGCTTGGAAAATCTCACATGATATCAAATCTGGTCCATGTCTCACATGGTATCAGAGCTGGTTCATGTCTCATGTGGTATCAGAGCCATTAGAGTGTCATTGGTTTGCTAATTGAGAGAAATTTGATGCTATTTGGGGTTTGCATTTTGGAACTTTCTATTGCAGGTTATTATTGAAGCTTGATGGGTCAAATATGAGGTTACCATTGAATTGAGAAGGTCCAAGAAATTTAGTTTTACCTTTTGTTTCATCCAAATCGGACTTTAGAGGTCAAATCTAGAGGCATTTGAAGTTTGAAGCCGCGACATAAATTTTCCAAAAATTATAATTTTGCAGACAATTTTCAAATAGCGATATCTCACTCATCCGGACTCGTTTGTTCGAGAATTTTTTTTTGTTTTGGGGTATAATTTTGTGATCTATACAATGGTGTAGGATTCTTGAGATTTTCGTATACAATTTTTTCAAAAATCATGAAATCTCAATTTTTACAACTTTGGAGGCTTCATTTGGGCTCATATGGACTCCTTTTTAGGTGTCATTTTTTTTGAAAGTGCATATTTTTTATTCTACTTTCATAATCTGTCATCTGTTTGTAGTGATTTTTAGTTAAAATTTTACTTTCAGTATTTGGCCATTTTTGGCATATTTGGTACTTGTATTTTGCTTGGATCTCAGTTTAGATCACTAGCAGTATTTGTTGAAGTCTCTTATATCTCATTTTGAGAAGTTGCAATAATTGAAATTAGAAGTCCACTTTGCCATTATTTCCAAGTGGCAATATGATCTTTTTATGGTGGGTCAGTTGTTCATTTATATCTCTTGGTGAAATTCCATTCAGAGGCATCTTCATTTGACGTAGTATTCCACAGGGCTTCTTTGTTGGTGGCATCATTTTCATATTTCCACATTTTCATATTTTATCATGATGTATGCTCTTGCTTGAGCAATGTTGTACTCGCACTATCATAAAGTGCCACACCTCTTTGTATCTTGTCATTGTTTACTTAGGAAATGTATTTCATAGTAGTTTAGGTATGAGACACTTGGGTGTTTGTGCCACATTGGGATAGTGTGTGTAGGAGAATTATCACCTTTTGTGGACTTATCTTGTTGTTACACTCCACATTCAGTGGGTGATCCACCTCATGTGGAATATTATATTATTTCTCCTACCTACCCACACCTATTTCCTACCTACCCTTGTTTCTTATTGAGCAACATGTCATGTTTGTGTGCTCACATATCCATAAGCCTTGCCTATATAAGCAGACTCATCTACATTGTTTGAATGATTGATGATCCAGTTGATCAGTATTTTCATTTTGATAGAATACAATTTATTTCTATCATATATTTTGTTCTCTCTTATTTGTGCTTTACATTGCCTCTTGATCTTGGCAAAATCTCACATGGCATCAGAGCTAGTCCATGTCTCACAAATTGAATGTATTTATTTATTTAATTAATTCATTTATCCTCTTCTAAGCCTTTCCTCATTTCAATAAATACATTTATTTATTTAAATTATCCTTTTTTAAAATTAAATAAATATTTTATTTATTTAATTGATCCCATTTCTTCTATTAATTAAATAAATCTTTATTTATTTAATTAATTCATTAGCATTTTCTACCCATGACACATGTCATTCATCTCTTAATTCCTACACTACCTACCCTCTCATTATTTTCTTATTTTCTCTATCTACCCTCTAATCCTAGCCGACCATTTATCTTTTACACCTCTCAATCTTATCCCTCCATTTCTTATAGTATCTTCTATATAAGGAGATGCTTACTTCATTATCAATCCTCCTGGACTAGCATTCAAACTTTCATATGCAATCAAGCCTACTTGCAACCACATTTCCATTCTTTGTTGAGCTCTCGTGCACAAATAAAACTTGAGAGCAAATATATCAAGCAAGATCAATGGAGATAGGAAGAATGGAGATTCAAACCCTATTGGACATATAATGGTATAATCTTTGTGATTTGTTGATTTACATTGTCTTAGGTAATCTTCATATGTTAAGGTGGATCTTTGTTGTTGTTAGGCTAGGGTTTTGTGGTTGAATTCATTTAGTCTTTCAATATTGTTGTTTCCATTTTTACCATAAACAACAGCTAAACCATTAAGAATTTGGAGATGAAGTAAACTACTAATTTGTGAGAATTTTCATATAGATTCTAAATATATTTTTTAAAAAATAATTAGAAATTAATTGTCCATATTATTATGTAGCTTTTAATAACTCAATATTTACAGTAATCAAGATTTTTCAAAAGTGACATTTATTTGGCAATACATAACTTTTTTTTATAGCAAGAAAGAAATTCTAATTTTTGAAATATAGAATTGTCACAATAATATCTAGTGAATGGATATTTTTTCATTATTTTTTGTTACATATATATATATATATATATAGTTAATTTTTGAAGACAGAGCAATTGTAATTTGGACAGAGGTGTGTTCCGTAATGCATAACTTTTTTTTGTTTGCATTTGGATTAACTTCTTCTTTTTGTGTTGAAATGAGGATATCAATACCTAGGTAAAAGATATTTTTTACAATTTTTTTCTATATTTTTCAAATTTTCCACATGTGTGAATCACAATCCTTAATATTTGATGAAAACCCTACATTCATAAGAAATAAAACATAAATATATTAAAAATTATAATATTTGGAAAGCTTATAATAAGGACTAAATACTTTAAAAAATAAAACTTCTAAATGAGTTCATTTGACCCCCCAAAAGCTAATGTAAAAGTGGTTTTTTATCATCATTTTGATAGGTGTGAGGGAGACTCCATTGTAGGTGTGATTTAGAAGTAGAGAGGTTCTATCAAAGAAGTTTTGATCTAAGATCCTTTTATCTAACTCTCCACAATTAATTACTTCAAATGGGACCTCTTAAAGCTTAAATCATTATATTTTCTAAAAAATGTATGATTTCAGCAAAATCAGGATGTACCAAAAAGTGTAACCTAATATTTTGGGATCACCAAATTTTCTCCAAGCTCCTCTCTTTTGTTTAATATTCAATTAGTTAAAATAAATAGCAAATTAACCCTAATTTACTATTTATTGGTCCCCTAATTGCCTTTTCTTCTACCATTTCTTCCTCCGAATTTCATTTTCCTCCATTTTCTCCATCAATTCTCGTTTTTCCTCTTAGATCCATTTTTCTCATCCTTTTTATCTTTCAAGAAGTCACCAAGACCCCTTTTCTTCTCATACAATATCTTAAGGGGACATGAACTATCTTGATTACGATCTCCCATCTTCTTTGTATCAAGGCATCTTTCCATCTGGTTTATCTTCACATTGGCTATATTTTATTTTTCTTCAAAAAAATGTTATTGTAATGTCATTTTGAAGAGGGAAAAAAGTTGACACCTAAAATTGAGCATTTCTGCTTGGTCAATTTATCCCTCCCCTTCTTCTATTTTGTTTGTCTATCTTCTAAGCTACTTAATTTAATTAATTTACCTATTCTAAACCATCTTTAGTCTTTTTATATATATTAAATCAACTAAATTATCCAATTTATTAAATTTAATTCATAACATCCTTTCCTCTAATTTGAATAAGTCTAAATTTTGATTCATGTTTATCTCTCCAAATGTCACGTTCTCTATCTTTCCCACTTGCAACAAAACCTAATACTAATCACCTTCTAATCTCTACCCAATTTAGCCCTAATCATTTACATATTTCCCAATTCTTAGATTAGGGATGAGTCACCCTCTTGCCATAAATTGCCACCCACTATATCCTCTAAGCCTTAAAGGCTTTCCCCTTTTGTGAATAAATACCACATGGGTCTTTTCCAAAAGGTAACCGTTGGCAATTTTTGCGCCAACCCCTACAAAGATCGGTTCAGAAAGTTTAGTGTCATATAATATGTTGTTTTAGTCGATGCAGCTAACATGTTGTGTTATTGCACTCAACATAGTTAGCTACTTCCTTATCTTTTTCAGAAGATACATAACATGAAGGTTATGTGGGTGTCAATAACATGACATGTTATCGATCGGTGCCTTGTAGTAACACCAACATCTCATGTGAATAACATGTCGTGTAATTTACCATCTTGCATCGACATTGCGTATTATTGACTGTCGTGTGTTATTGACTGCATCAAGCTATTTATTGTAGGGTGTTATTCGGCTGGTGGTAAGTCCTTTTGTTATCCCACGAAGAAAATATGGTCAAGAAAAGGGTTGTGTGGGATAATAACACGATGAAGGATAGTGGTCTCATCCTTATCCCGCAAGATGATGTGATTGATGAATAATGATGAACATTAACTAGTCAACAGATACTGAAAGGGGGGGCGTGAATAAGTATAGACAAAAACTTCTTTAACAACTTTAAACAACAAAGACTGCACTAACCGATGAACAACATCACCGATCTAAATCAAATCAATACCAGTAAAACAAAGTGATTGTAAAAGTGATAAACCAGTAACACTTAGATTTTCACAAAACCTAATATCTCATTTCCACTTCACCCATATGCTTAAAACCTAATATCCCATTTCCACTTCACCCATATTCTTAAACAAGTAATACATTAGAAATATAATGACCATTGGATTAGCTTGCATTACCGCTTAAAATAAAACACTAAAACATCACATGAAAAGGCATCACACATGACACACTTATTTTTCACGTGGAAACCCAACTAGGAAAAACCACGATGGGGATGAATACCCACAAGTTGTTCTTGAACTCTTTTGAAGTTCGCTCTATTAGGAGCATAGTCCGGTTAAAGACTTTACAACAGGTTCTGCTAGGAACCGATCCTACTAGGGATCACCTGATTAAGGGATGACTAAATACCTGGTTAAAGGTTAAAATCCTGTTAAAGGTTACCTCACAAGAGGATTTGAAGAACTCAATGATTTTGAGTCACCCTGTTAAAGGATTTACAAAAAACTTGTTAAAGATACCTAGTAAAGGGATCTTCCAACTGTTGAAATGGTTAGAAGTTAACAGGTAATACACTGATCTGATAACAACACTTAATGACAAGGCAGATCCACTTTAGTTCCTTTATATCTGCAATTACACTCTGTAGGAATCTACTCACTTCTCTAGTCTAGCAAGAATCACTTCACACAATCATTTGCCAACAACTTCAAATGAGAATCATCATTGACCTTATAGACAATGATTAGGTCGGTAGCCAAAACCAAAAACCCTAAACGTCTAGGTTAATAATATAGTCAGTCCAATCTTGACTGTTTAATCACATTACATAGGGTAAAACAATCTTGAACAAATATCAAGACTTTCTCCATCGTTCATTCTTGACCGCTTCCTAAAGCTGATAACCCATCATGCACTCTCCACCATTTACTGAGACTTCGCACATTCTCGAGGTAGATAGAATCAATATTCTTCATGCAAGATCCTCAATGAAATTATTCACACACACAAGGATGATGTGGCAACATGATATGATCTTCATTTCAATGCTAACTCATCACAGGATGTCGTCGGTCGAATCACACAGACTTGGAATGCATCAACCAGAAACCCTGAAGCTGAGACTACCAACCAGTAGTCATATCAAATGAAACCCTGATACAAACTTTCCATATACCAGATCACATACCGGTTTACTTTTTGTATATACTGGTTCACACCATCATGCCAGTTCACTTCATACCATCATACCGGTTCTCTTGCCAGTTTGCTTACTTCAATATACTGGTTCATACTTCAACATATTGACATCAATGACAACATACAAAACTATCATGTCATCATACTCTGCACATATGCCAACAATCTCCCCCTTTGGAATTGATGGCAATATACAAAGATATCTCTACATCTTCACATCTTCTCCCCAATCTCTTCCATACTATATGTCTTCAATACTGCAGATATCTTTTTTGCTTCACATCTTCTCCCCCTTTGACAACAATGCCAAAGTGGAGGCATAAACATCCATGATCTACTATGCTGGTCCCCCTAAGAAGTAGCATCCTTCAACACATCAATCCTGAAAAGATTTCTCAATGCAATACCTGACTGATGTGGAGCACATACCTTTAGTTCACCTCTTGAAGGGGCAGCACCCCTAATTCACCTCCTAAATAGGTAAATGTAGCCTTCGGTAGAGGCTTAGTGAATATGTCTGCTAACTACTCTTTACTGGAAACATGTTCCAATACAACCTCTTTGTTATGAACTTTCTCCCTCAAGAAATGATACTTGAGCTCTAAGTGCTTGGTTCTATCATGCAACACCAGATTCTTGGAAATATTAATTGCACTTGTGTTGTAACAAAATATACTCACCGGTTCAGATACAGGGACTTTGAAAGCACTTAATACATGCTTCATCCAAATTGTCTAAGTGCAGTTCATAAATGCTTCTACATATTCTACTTCTGCTGTGGACTGAGAGATACAACTCTGCTTTTTGCTCATCCATGAGACTAGTCTACCACCGAGAAAGAATGCACCATCGGTTGTGCTCTTCTGGTCATCCACATTACCAGCCCAATCGACATTTGTAAACACTTTGAGATCGAAATCATTACTGTATGGATACCACAATCCATAATCTATAGTTCCCTTCAGATATCTAAGAATTTGCTTGACTGCAACCAAGTGGGATTCTCTTGGAATTTTTGAAAATGTGCAGCACTGCCCATTGCATGTGCAATGTCCGGTTTGCTATGTACTACATAGTGCAACTTACCAATCATTGACCGGTATTCCTTCTCATTCACCAACGCCGAGTCATCTTATTTTGACAATTTACAACCGATTCTCATCAGTGTACCGACCAGTTTGCTATCTTCCATGCCAAAGGTCTTCAACACCTCTTTGACATACTTGGACTGAATGATAAAGATATCATCTTTCATTTGTTGAATCTGTAGTCCAATGAAGAACTTAATCTCTCTGATTAGTGACATCTCAAATTCCTTCTTCATCTCATCTGCAAACGCATGGCTCATCTTGTCATTTCCACCAAAAATTATGTCATCAACAAACACTTCATAGATCAGAATTTGATGTCCTTTTGACTTCAGATAGATATTGTTGTCTTCACTTGTTCTTTCAAATCCAATATTCACAAGATGGGAGTGTAAATGTTCATACCATGCTCTAGGTGCTTGTTTCAATCCATACAAGGCTTTATGTAGCCTACACACCATATCACTATCTTCTGATAGGGAAAACCCATCTCGTTGCTCTATATACACTTCCTCTTCAAGTATTCCATTCAAGAATGCAAATTTTACATCCATCTGATACACTTTGAATCCCTTGAAGGCTGTATATGCAAGAAGCATTCGAACTCCTTACAATCTAGCTACTGGAGAAAAGGTTTCTCCATAGTCTTCTCCTTCTTCTTGAGCATATCCCTTACATACCAGTCTTGCTTTGCTTCTTACCACTGTGCCATCTTCATTCAGCTTGTTTCTAAAAACCCATTTGGTTCCAATAACATTTTTGTGCTTAGGTCTGGGTACCAAAGACTATGTACCATTCTTTTCTATCTAGTCAAGTTCCTCTTCCGTAGCCTTAATCTAGTCTCTGTTGAACTTAGGACCTTCCCTCTTCATCATTAGAATAGGATCTTTTCCTCAAGCGGTTAAACTTATAACACAAAGGACATAGAGGATGCTCTGATACCAATTGATGAATAATGATGAACAGTAACTACTCAACGGATACTGAGAGGGGGGGGGTGAATCAGTATAGACAAAAACTTCTTTAACAACTTTAGACAACAAAGATTGCACTAATCAGTGAACAACATCACCGATCTAAATTAAGTCAATACCGGTAAAACATAGTGATTGTAAAAGTCATAAATCGGTAACACTTAGATCTTCACAAAACCTAATATCTCATTTCCACTTCACCCACATGCTTAAAACCTAATATCCCATTTCCACTTCACCCATATGCTTAAACAAGTAATACATCATAAATATAATGACAACTAGATCAACTTGCATTACCGCTTAATAGAAAACACTAAAACATCACATGAAAAGTTATCACACATGACACACTTATTTTTCACGTGGAAACCCAAGTGGGAAAAACCACAGTGGGGATGAATACCCACAAGTTGTTCTTGAACTCTTCTGAAGTTCGCTCTGTTAGGAGCCTAGTCTGGTTAAAGACTAAATACCCGGTTAAAGGTTAAAACCCTGTTAAAGATTACCTCGCAAGAGGATTTGAAGAACTCAATGATTTTGTGTCACCCTGTTAAAGGATTTAAAAAAATCTTGTTAAAGCTACTTGGTAAAGGGATTTTCCAACTGCTGAAATGGTTAGAAGTCAACAGGTAATACACTGATCTGATAACAACACTTAATGCCAAGGCAGATCCACTTTAGTTCCTTTACATCTGCAATTACACTCTGTAGGAATCTACTCACTTCTCTGGTCTAGCAAGAATCAATTCACATACAATCATTTGCCAACAACTTCAAATGAGAATCATCTTCGACCTTATAGATAATGATTAGGTTTGGTAGCCAAAACCTAAAACCCTAAGCATCTAGGTTAACAATACAGTCGGTCCAATCCTGACCATTTAATCACATTACATAGGGTAAAATAATCTTGAACAAATCTCAAGATGTTCTCCATCGTTCGTTCTTCACCGCTTCTGGAAGCTGATAACCCATCACGCGCTCTCCACTGTTTACTGAGACTTCACACATTCCTGAGGTAGATAGAATCAATCTTCTTCATGCAAGATCCTCAATGAAATTCTTCACGCGCACAAGACTGACGTGGCAACAAGATCTGATCTTCATTTCAATGCTAACTCATCATAGGATGTCGTCGGTTGAATCACATAGACTTGGAATGCATCGTCTAGAAACCTTGAAGCTGAGACTATCAACCGGTAGTCATATCAAATGAAACCCTAATACAAACTTTCCATATACTGGTTCACATACCGGTTTACTTTTTGCATATACTGGTTCACACCATCATACCAATTCACTTCATACCATCATACCGGTTCTATTGCCAGTTTTCTTAATTCAATATACCGGTTCATACTTCATCATATTGACATCAATGACAACATACAAAACTATCATGTCATCATACTCTGCACATATGCCAATAGTGATCAAAGTGAAAGGTCGTGTGGGGTAAGCATTTCCAAGACAAGTATGTGGTTCCCCTTACCCCACATTAAAGAGAGGAATGATAGGTTGGCTATGTGGGGTAACAAGTCCAACAAGGAATGTGTTTCCTCATTATCCTATGCTAAAAAGAATACAAGGCTAAGGGTCAAGCAGGATAAGAGTTCCAAAGGGTGAATGGCTTTCCTCCTTATCCTGTACCAAAGAAAAGTACAAGGATGGTCATGTAGGATAAGAGGGTCGAAGGGCAGATGATGGGCTCAATGACTTAGCAGCCATGTTAGCAATGGTAGATGATTTTTGTGGGCCTAGTGGGCCCAATTTTCATATAAAGGGCCTTTTCACCAAGACTTTTCTTGGAGAAAAAGGGCAATTTTGTTTGGATGAAAGGCCATGTTACTCTAAAATTTTAGAGTGGGGCTGGTTGCCTCATGGTGTAGTCTTGGCCATATATCTCAACTTAAAATCTGATCCAATGAACATGAATTTTTCTTTCATTGGCCCTCTTAGTGCTCTCTTGGCAAGATCTCGCACGTCCATCTGCATGCGAGATCTCCAAATTGACGGTGGACATCTAAACTTCCTTTGAGCCATTAGCATTTTAAATTTTGTAGGTGGTTTGTTATCGACCCGATGGTCAAGACATCCTTCCTACTCGGTCGATGACTCATTCTTGGTTAGATTCTCATTCAACCATTGAGGATTGTTGCCTTTACTCTAGATTGATCCCTGTAGACCAATGACTTTTTGTCCCCGCAAGTGTGCTCGACCATGCTTATTGATAGGGATTGCTTCACCAATGAGTCAATTTTGTTTTTCCAAGGCAAAGAACATCTTGTAAAGGAATCCAACATGCCATCAATACCCAATTTGATCTCCTCCTCTTCTATAGATTTTTTGTAACCTAACCCTAGGAGGGTTATGGTTTTCATTCGTTGTTCAATTTTGAGTTATGCCTCAACTATAAAGAAATTTTTTGTATATTTTCCAAAGGATCTTCTCCTCTTTTTCTCTTACAGTAGTTTGTGACTCCTACAACTATAAAAAATACCTTGTATATGCATTAACAGAATTTGCTTGCTTTACCTTGTTTCGGTTTATGCAAATTTGTGTATTTCTCTTACCTGTTTGTGTGAATGCATATTTTTCTTATTTTCTCAGCATCTGTGATAGTGTTGACTTCTCTTAGAGTGGCATTTGAGAATATTTTTCATTCTTCTACCATTGTTAAGAATTCCAACCTTGACTCAGTCTTAGAATGCTAGACTTAGATAAGAATTAGTGTATCTTTTGGGCAGTTTTATTGATTTTTTGTGCAGCTATAGGTGGGGGTAGATCAAATTTCATTCTAGGTGTGAACCTTTTTTCCTTCTTTCATGTAACCCTTCTCTCTCTCCCCCTTTTCCCTATCAGAGAATAGATTAGTTTTACCTATGTTGGGTTGGTCCAACACTTGCACTAAGATTGAATAGGAAGTTGGCCTTCTTCGGAGACTCAACCTCACATTTAGCAAGGTCCCACACTTGGAAGCTTGTTTCTATGTTTCACAAGGTTAGTGATCAATTCTGGTCACTAAGGGTGTAAAATTTTTGACAATAGTACCCAAGTATCTTACATAAGGAATTTAACATTCCTTTATTCCTTTCCTTGCCGATGTCTTTGTAGTGTAGGACAAGGATTACCAATGATTATTTCACAGTATAATTATATACATAATTATGTCATAGTATAATGAAATCATTAAAAAAATTTAAAATTCATATTTTGTAATGGTGAAAATGGTCAAAATATTATGACAGTAACTTTTGATCATTAGTCATGGAGCGAATGGGAGCAGAGCAAAAAGGAGCGGGAATCCCAAATTTCAAATTGAGAAATGGTGGAATTCCTGGGAATGGCGGATTTCCTGGAAACTGTTGTTCCCTTGGGATCGAATCTGGCATGTAGGCAGGAGGTCAGACATCTCAAGGGTCAGAAGAGGACAAGGAAAAAGAAAAATTGGGAGAAGAAAAAGATTTGATCCCCGGGGACCCACACGACAGAGGAAAATGGAAAAAATGGTCCTCACTCTTTGGAGTGAAGCCATTGGTTAAATCTGGGCTTTCGGAAGTAACGAACATTTCAGACCCCACCTCTGGTCTAGTCGCTATTTCCATTCTGGACAAAGTGGTCGATATGACTGTAGCTGGCCTATCTATGACCTTAGTGGGACAATTCTCTAGCTTTAGGCCTAACATTGATGATGTTAGGAATTTCATAAGGAGAAAATGGATGGTAAAAGGACAAGTGGAAGTGGTGGCGCTGCCTAGAGGGTTTTTAACCTTCGCTTTCAACTCTAAAGAAGACATGAACAAAGCTCTCTACGAAGGCCCCTGGATGTTTGGAAAGTCTTCCCTGGCTCTCCAGAAATAGGCCTCGAATATCATCCTGGATGAATCCTTCTTCATTTTTGCGCCAGTCTGGACACGCCTCCCGGGTCTCCCGCTCGAATACTGGAACAAGGAAGTTTTCAAGGGCATTGCGAAATCCTTTGGAGAACTCTTATTGATTGACTTGATGACAATGGCTAAATAAAGGTTAGTCTTTGCTCGCATTTGCGTAAATGTTAACCAAATGATAGATATGCCTCAATCCATAGATATCATATCTAAATTAGGAAAATGGTCCCAAGCTATTGAATATGAATCTCTATTGTTTGCCTGTTTCCATTGCAAAAAATCAGGGCATTGGGAAAAATCTTGTCTGCTCAAGAAAGGCAAGGAACTCAAGACAGATAGTAACTCTAAGAACAAAAAGATTTGGCAAAGGACAAACAAAAAAGTGGATTCATCAATATCCGAGAGTAATCAAAAAAAGGATGCAACGAAACTTATGAATGAAGTCAAGAGGACTGGGAGTAGCAACAATGATAAACAAGATTGTGTTTGTTCCAATGACCCACCAAAGAGCTCTAAAGAAGCAGAGCCAGGAACTGAGTTGATCAATAAAGAAAGCCTAGAAGCTCAGGAGAATGAAATTGTAAGTCAAGAGAAGGATGAAACTATCCTGGACCAGAAGGATGGATCTGCTAGCCAGGAGAAGGAAGTATCCTATCCAGCCTCTTCACTCTCTAAATCGGCTGACACAAACTTTAATGACTTTAATGAAGCCCAAGACCCTTCTGATTCTGAGCCCTTATTTCTTTTAACTAATGGAAGCCCAAATCCTCTCCTCTGTAAAACCCCTTCCCATAGCGTGCTTATGCTAGATGAAATCCTCCGGATTCCTGGGTTGAGAGAAGGAAAATTGAGCAAGGAGGAACTTAAGGAAGGAATCTCAACTAGAAGCAAGATTAAGAAAAAGGCAGATGTTGGAAGCCAAAATAAAAAGCAGGGAAGGCCATCCCTAAAACATCAAAGGGAATAGGAAAGCTGGAAGAACCTTGCTGATGGAACATAGTGTTCCATTGAGTCAGCCCTATCCCTAGTTAAAATATGAAGATTATATCTTGGAATATCAAAGGGCTAAATGCCCCCCATAAGTAGGATGTGTTATGGAATGTCACCAGAGATCATAAACTAGATGTGGTCCTTATTCAGGAAACCAAGATGTCTAAAGAAAAAGTTGAAAGGATCAAAATTTTCAAAGAAAACGGAGTCATAAGAACTAACTCGGAGGGTGCCTCTGGAGGAATTGCGATCTTTTGGAACAAAAATACTATAATAGGAAAGGAAGTCATCTCTGCCTTTAATAGGAACTCAGTTTTGCTCGAGCATATTAAAGACAACTTTGTTTGGGTGTTATCTAATGTCTACGCTCCTAACACTAAATCTGGGAGAGCTAAATTCTAGAAAAGCCTTGCGGCTGACAGACTCTAGTTTGCTGATCAAAGTTGGATTATTATGGGAGACTTCAATACCCTGCTCAAAGATGAAGATAAGATGGGAGGAATCCCCTTACATCTTGATGGAAAACAAGACCTTATGGATTTCATTAATGACCAAGCTCTCATTGATGTTGATCTCTAGGGCATCAATTACACCTGGACCAATAGAAGAACCAAAACTGATTTGATTCAAGTTAGGCTTGACAAATCTTTAATTTCTCTTGATTGGATTTCTAAGTATAGCTGTTCCCTTGCTTCTGTTATCAAAATCAGTTCAGACCATTTCCCCATCTCATTTTCTACCAACTCTTTTTCAGCAAAGAGAAACTTCCCTTTCAGATTTGAAAAAGCTTGGCTCTCCCATCCTTCTCTGGAAGCCTGCATTATTAAATGGTGGAACTCTGAAGTGGAGGGTAATGCTCTTTTTAGAATTGCTAAAAAACTCAACATCATAAAAGCCAAAATTAAAACCTGGAACAAAGAGATCTTTGGGGACATAGTCAAGAACAAAACTCAAGTTAAAGCTGAATTAAAGCTTGTTCAGGATAGAATCCAAGAGGTGGGGTTGACCGAAGAACTTAGGACAACTGAAAATGATCTGTTATCTAAATACCACTCCATCATTTCTAATGAAGAGACTTTCTGGAGACAAAGATCTAGAGCTTTGTTCCTGAAGGAAGGTGATAAAAACACCCACTTCTTTCACTTAACCACCCTTAAGAATAGGGCAGCCAATAGAATATCTAGACTAACTTGCAATAAAGGTGTCCTAACAGAGGATTGCGACATCAAGAAGGAAGCTCTCGAGCATTTCAGTACCTTGTTGGGTGAAGTGGACAACTTGGATTACAGTAAGCAAAACACACTTTTACAAGCCATCCCTTCTATCCTATTGGAAGCTGACAATCGCCTCTTATCCCATATTCCCACTAATCCTGAAATCAAAAAGGTGGTGTTTTCCTTTCAAGGTGATAAATCCCCTGGCCCAGATGGCTTTCCCATGTTTTTCTTCCAAAAATTCTAGCACATTGTGGAGGCGGACATATGCAATGGTGTTAAGGAATTCTTTGGCTCCAGAAGACTACTTAAGGAACTGAATGCCACTTTCATTGTCCTTATCCCAAAGATCCCCGGAGCTGATTCTCTTAACAAGTTTAGACCCATCAGCTTGTGTAACTCTGTCTACAAGATCCTTTCCAAGGTTTTGACTTCCAGGTTGCTAGATCAAGGATTATCTCTATCCAACAGAATGGCTTTGTCCCCGGAAGATAGATTTTGGACTCCATTATCTCTGTTCATGAAAATATCCACTCCCTGAAAGTGGCGAGTAAATAGGGATTCTTCCTTAAGTTAGACATGGCTAAAGCTTTTGATAGAGTGAACTGGTAGTTTCTCCTCAGGATCATGGAATCGTTTGGTTTTGGTGACAAAGTTATCCAGCTCTATTCTCAACTCATGGGAACTTCCTCCTCTGCTGTTATTGTTAATGGCTCCCCGTCTAATTTCTTCAAAAGCTCCAGAGGTCTCAGACAGGGAGACCCCATCTCCCCTATCCTGTTTACCATTCTTGCTAAATACCTGGGTAGATTCATCCTTAAAAATGTGGAAGAAGGCAATCTTTAGGGTCTGAAACCCTCTTCATCCAATGCTATTTGATCTCATGAACAATTCATTGATGATTCTATCACCATGGGGGAAGCCACCATCTTGGAAGCCAAAAACATGAAAATCATTCTGAATACCTATGAATTAGCCTCTGGTCAAAAAATCAACTGGGATAAAAGCTCTCTATTTTTCATCAACACCTCGGCCTAAAGGCAAATTAGGATTAGCATGATTCTTGGTTGTAACATATCTGAGTTTCCTTCTACCTATTTGGGGCTTCCTCTCTATCTCAAGCCTGAGGATTCCTTCTGGAATAAGTTAATTGACAGACTCAACCTGAAACTCGTTGGCTAGAAAGGGGCTATTCTTAGTCAAGATGGTAAAGTCACTCTGCTCAAAGCCACTCTCCAAAATCTTCCTGTGTATGCTCTTAGCTTATTCAAAATCCCCTCAAAGTTTAAAGAAGCTATTGAAAGAATCCAAAAAAAGTTCCTTTGGTCGGGAGTGGAAGTTAAAAATAGACTCCCACTTATAGCCTGGAATAACATTTGTACCCCTAAGGCCTCAGGTGGGCTGGGCTTAAGGAACATTAGTTATATGAATAAAGTTTTATTAGCCAAACAAATTTGGAGATTCAAAGGGGAAGAAAGAGAATGGAACTCTATTTGGAAAAACAAATATCTCCATATGCAACCTTCTGAGGAAGAATTCTTTGACAACTCTTTCTCTGTTGATGGATCTGCCATTTGGAATGCAGTGCAATCTGCTAAAGGCTGAGCTACTGTTGGCAAAACCTGGAACCTTGGGGATGGGAGGAAAATAAGATTTTGGGAAGATAGATGGATCTTGGATAAACCTCTGGAGGAAATCCCTATCATCAAAGATTGGAAGGACAACTTCAAATGTAGGTATGGTGAAATGGTAAGAGATTGCTGGATAAATGGGGACTGGATTGACTTTAGCCAGCAGTGCTCAGATCTCAAGTTCCTTTAGATTTCTCTTTTTGCTAAAATCCCTAGAGACAACAAAGATGACATTCTGATATGGGGGAAAACTCTGGATGAGAAATACTCTGTTTCTTCTACTGTGGCTATTCATAATGTCCTAGTGGAAGCTACTCCCATCTGGGCTAAAGTTTGGATTAACAACGTAGTTCCCAAAATCAACATCTTCTTTTGGATTTTCATCCAAAATAAGATATTAACCCTGGATAATCTTCATAAAAGAGGTATCATTTTGCCTAACATGTGTTCTCTTTGTTGTAGGGAAGAAGAGACAACTTGCCATATTCTCAATCAATGCTCTTTTAGCCAGGACATCTGGAAAATCATCCTGACCAGGTGGAACCTGAGCTGGGTCTTCTCGAATTCTCTTGGTGACACTTGGATTCAATGGCATTGTCCTAAATCTAATCCTGAAATTGTGGAGATCTGGAGACTTACTCTACCGATTGTTATCTGGAATATATGGAAAGAGCGCAACAACAGGATTTTCAGAGATAAAAGGGCTATTCCTGAAGTGGTTGCAGACAAAATCTTTAGGAGTATTTTTGAATGCCTCTATGGCACTGATCAGGGACTTGCTCTAAAGAGGATTTCAAAGACAGATGGAACCTTTCTACCACCACTACTAGCAAGGAGAAAGGCAATTTTGACATTCAAATGATTTGGCACAAGGATGATCTCAATTTAAACATTAAAGAGATACTCAGAAAGGACCATTATACAGGGAGAGAAGGACAATTAAATCATGACAAGTAAAAAAGCATCACTTGCGCCTCGCTAGAAAGACCATCATTACCTAGCACTGCGACAGATCTCCTATCTCCAAAAAATTGCCGCACGCTTTGTGGGTTACTCAGAGCGATAGTTTGAGTTGCATCAGGAAAGAAGTTCTCAATTTGCAGAGAAACATAGTTGATATCCTACATTTGAAAATGGGAGGAGATCTCAAACGCAAAGAACCTAACAACACGTCAACCTGGAAAGCAATGCCTAAAGTTTGGGCAAAGCTAGAGAAGGGCTCTCTCACCAGCTTCATGGAAAAGCTTGAGGACTATGACAAAGGTAGGGTCAACTTAGCCATTTCTAAGATTTCTAAAAACTGGTCTAATGGCTCTTTTAAACTTTACGGAGTAAAATTTAAGTTGGATGCTGGGCTTATTTCTACTATGACTGGAATGCCCCACTCTGGGCTCAACTTCTTTCAAGACCTCAAAGTCTTCAACAATGCAGTTACCCTGTTCTCGTGAAAAGAGAAAGAGTGGGCCAAAATCAGCAAGGCTATCGGGGGCTACTACGATGTTGCAAACATCAGGAAGTTGTGGGGCTGGGTCCTGAACGCAATCATGGAGTATATTATGGTTGAAGGTCATTTCTCCGGGGCCCACACCTACCACTTCGTGCTCTTGAACCATTTTAGACATGACAAAAAAGTGTCTTTGCCCTACTACCTTTTTTGATCCCTCTCTAGGTCCCTGAACAAGCATAGGACTAACCCTTCCAGCCCGATTCTCCACTGCGGGCTCTTGTTGCTCATCTATGAGCATTACAAAACCCTCGCTCTATAGGAAAATAAGTGGATTTCTGCTTCCCCAAGTAAAAGGAGGATGGAAGAGGGAGATACTAGCAAGGAGAAGGTGTCATCCAACAAGAAAAGGAAAAGTGCCCCCAGGACATTGTCAAGGAAAGCAGTGGTATGGAGATGGATGACTCTAACGGTGAAGATAACTGGAAGGAAGAGGAGCTGGGCAACGAGGAAGAAAGTGGAGATTTCAAGATTGGTCAAGATAGCCCTATTCTAAGTGATCACCTTGGTAAGGACAATAGCCATCTGATGGAGGAGATGGCTCCCAAGGATAATGAAGAAACCAAAGTTAATTCTGAGAACGAAACAAACAAAGGCTTTGAGAAGAACCTGATTGAGGAAAGGGATAGCAAGGCCAAGGAAAGTGTTGGTGAGGGGCTTATCCTGGATAATCTCAAGAAGCTCTTGGAGGCCAGAATGAATTTCGACAGATGGACTTACGAAACCCTGAAAAACCTGGAGAAGCAAGGGATAAATTCAGATAAAAAGAGGGAGGATGAAAATAGAGAGCATATTAATTGGAAGCAGGAAATGGAGAATAAGGTAAAATCGCTAGAAGAGGGAAAAGAAGTGATGAAAAATCTGATGGGAATTATCCCAAGTATCCTCTCTACTATCACCAAAAACCTGGAAGACATTGCCAAGGTGTTTGACCATGCTCCTAAACCGGTTGTGGATCTTGACCTGGAGGAGGAGACCATCCAAACTGGAAGTGGTGGTGATGCTACCTCGGCGGGCGGAACTGCGAAGAGAACTAGGGCTAGTATCAAGAAAGCTATGGCTGCTGTGACCAAGGACCCTCCCAACCTCAAAGACAACATCAAAGAGCTGCAAGAAAATAGCAGCACCTTGGCTAAAGCCTTGGATAAAATCTGATTCTTGGATGGCCTGCTGGCTTTTAGGGGCTTTTGTGGGTTTTCCTTGGTTTTCCGCTGGTTTTTTCCTTTTGTTCTGTTTCTCTCTGTTTCTCGTGGCTTTGTTGTTTAAGTCTTTCTTGTAAAGGGTTTCAGGGCCCCTTCAAAACCTACTTTTTCATTAATCAAAAACTATATATTTAAACCCTACATGAAATCATGTCATTGATGCGAATTTGCCAAAATAGGTATTACTAGGACACTGTTACATCCCTCTTTTCAGTCATCCCAAAGTACAATCCTCCTCTCAAGATCTCACATGGTGCCACTTGGAGACATCTTGTGGCTTGAAAAATCATCCTAGCCATTGATCTTATCTCCTCTCATCCTCATCATTAATTCCTTCTCCCCTCTCCTCGTATGCCAAAAACTTATCCATTTTCACATATCATACATTCAAATCCATTTAGCAGGGTATGTGCACAAAGATGGTGGTCAGAAAAGTGGACACCACCCAAAAAAAACATGGAAAAACAAGTAGCGCATACGCAGTTTTAAAATTTGAAATTCTCGCGTACGCGCTTAGGTTTGTTCTTCCTGAGCCTAGAGAAGATAGCGTGTACATGCTACTTTTAGGAAAATGAGCGCATACACGCTACACCTAAGAAAATGAGCATGTATACGCTGCTCATAGGAAAATGAGCACGTACGCGCTAATAATCCAAATATAATCGCATACGCGGTGCCTGGTGTAGACGTATAAAAATGACCATATTCCTAAATGAATATTTTATGTTCATTTCTCTATTTAATTAAATCCAATCTAGTTAAATTACCCACATTCCTCTATTTAATTAAGTAAATTACTGAATTTATTTAAATGAAATTCACTATACCCATTTAATGAATAAATCATTTTATTCAATAAAACCCCCCTATCCACTTTTAATTAAATTCAAATTTAATTAAATAGTTATCCTAAAATTGAATAAATCTAATTTATTTAATTTCTCCAAATTGCAACCAAATTGAATTAAATTACTTTATTTCAATTAAATCCTATTATCCCTCCATCCGCTTGCAAAATCCCAAACCCTTTTCTAATCCATTCTAGAATCTTCTAATCACTTCTAATTATCCTAACCCATCTTCTAAACTTTGTCACATCCCTAAGCAAAGGGAAGTCACTTCTCAAAACCTCAAAGTCTTTGATAACCATTAAAGGCTTTAAGTCTTCAACCACTTAATTCCTCAAAGTCTTTGATAACCATTAAAGTCTTCCAACTTTCAACCACTTAATCCTCCAAAGTCTCCAATAACCATTAATGGTTAACTCAAACCCTCCTACATGGTTAAAACATTTGTTTTAACTCAACCTTCATCCAACCCAAGGGTCTCATCAGGCTTTTAATGCTTTGACCATGATTATCTCTTAATCATTTGCACAAAGGTTTATCCTTGGATTAAGTCTTAATCCATTGGGTAATCCTAACTTAGACTTGACCTTTACCCTTTAGATAACCATGAGGTCTTCTCAGGAATTTAATGCCTCCAACCCCTTCTCTCAACCCAACCCTATGTTGACACTTGTCACCATTCCATTGGTGCAAATTGCAAACATGGATCCCCAACTTTCAAACTCAACCCTTGATTAAACCATTCAATCTTGACCATCCATTGCCCTATTCTTGCTATAAATAGAGCTCTCATTCCTCCATTTTAAAGAATCATCCTCCAAATTTGTAGCATCATACTTATGCTCAAATACATTCAAGCTTTCATATCTCATTTTATGCTCATCATTTAGCCTCTTTTAAATCAGGAACTACTCTAAATATGCATGTTTAGAATACTTTCTTTATCATTTAGCTCAATCATAGACTAAATATATCATGTTAGGATAGTACTCATACCAACCTTGTCATCTTATCATCTAGTTTATTGCATTTTAAAATCATGCATAGCTTAGAATGCATCTCATATTAAAACCAACAAAAGCATCCCTCGTTCTTGCATTTGCCATCCCTAAACCATTTTGCTCAGTGATCTGAGAGCAAAAACATTGGTTTGAGGGACATTGTGAGATAGAGAACCATGGGACCCACCTTGAGAAGCTGAGTAATACTTCATTACTCCATAGCTTGCACCAAGAAGTCTTGTATGTGTGTGTGGACTAGTATTTAACAAATATTTTCACATATTGAGTTTTATCTGCCCTCTTTTCCCTCATACATTTCTGGCGCCCACCGTGGGGCATGACCCCGAATATCAAATCGATTTTTGAAACTAATCACTTTTGCAGGTCCGCGGAAAATAGGAATCAGCACATGGGAAACATTCCCTAGTGCATCTGGTTAATAGTCTAGCGCATTCCGCTTACTATTTAGTGCGTGGGGTCTATACTCTAGCGCGTGAAGACCTTTCCTCAGCGCATGACTCCCTCTATTATTTTCCTGTAGGTCTTAGCGCGGAAGAAAACTAGAGCAGCGCCTTTGACACACAGAGTAGCGCATCCAGTAAACAGCATAGCGCATTTGGCCCACTATTTAGCGTGTGGAGTCCATCATCTAGCACGTGCCGTGAATAGATTAGCGCATCAAATCACTAATTTTAGGAAGAGAACTAGAGTAGCGCCTTCGGCGCACAGAGTAGCGCATCCAGCAAACAGTGTAGCGCATTGATCCTTAATTTTAGCGCATCAAGAATATATTGTAGCGCATCTAAGACAGAAACAAAAAAAAAATTTGTAACCGAAAATGAAAGTTTAGACTTGTGGAAGTCCACCAAATCATCTAACATTTTTTTCTCTGGTTTGCTTGTAGGATGCTAACCAAATTTGTTGCAGAAGGGAGCATAATCTTAGAATTTTTAGATGGTTAAGATTTTCTATAACTTAGTTAAAGTTAGTTTAAAATTTTAAAACATTTTTTTTTTAAAAATTGAACTCACTTACTTCTTTGGGGCTATAAAAATAACTACTATCGGAAACCTTCTTGCTTTTATAGGAGAGAAAAACATTTCATTTTGGGAAGCTATAAAAAGAACCAACAAATCTTTACTTTGGCAAAGGGATTTAAAAAGAACTTCACCATGTTTTGGTGCATAAAATGATTCACTTCAAAATTTTGCAAAGTCAAAGAATCACACATGTCCAGAGTCATTTACAACTAAAGAGGGAAGATCTTCCCCTTTTGATCAATTTCTTTTGTTGACAAAACATCGAATTTACTTTGTTGACCAATTCCTTTTCATAGATCAGAAAATCATTGCCTTGAAAGGATAAAATAAACACCATGTTTTTGTGGAGCAACATCTCCACATAGATTTTTAGCAAATCATTGAATTGAAAGGCTAAAAAGAACCAACTTGATTGCTTTATCTCGAAAGTGGAAGGAATATGCTCTCCCCTTAACTGGGTGATCAAAAATCTAGACCACTTTTACAGCTTTCTTTACTTCAAGCAATAAAACCTTTAGTAGGCCTGCCTTCCCGAAGAGTTGGAATCAACTCTTACAGCCATTTATGGCCGGTGTGAAGGGAACGACCTAAGTGGGGAACGACTTTGACGCCAAGAATTCCAACCCACTATAATCAAATGTGGAAAGTGACGAAAGTCCTTTTCAACAGTTGTGCGTAGTGATTAGCCTTCCCCCAGTATCCTTGAGATACGTAAAGCCTTTGTTCTAAAGGTTGGGAAGCCTCCTGAGGGAGTTTATCACTGATGTCCGAACAGGAAGCCTTATTACGAACCATAGAAATAGAAGATTTGAACCGAGTCAGTAACCAGACATTTATAACATCATAGTGCAAGGGTGGAGAAGAATCCACCCCCAAGATTACTCACCATATATCTCCCAAGATAGCTACTCAACTGAGAAGCAATTCACTTTGAGTTAATTTCTGGCAAAAGGCAAAAAAATGGGCGCCCTCTAGGGGGTGACACGGCTGTTTGAGCTGACGGAGTATCGAGACTAGTGGGCTATGATATTATTTATGACCCTTGAATAAAGAGTCTTTCTGAAGTGTATTACTTGTATCAAAACCTATTAAAACATTGAGGATTTGAACACATCCTCGCAGAACATACACTTTTTGTTAGATTAGGCAAAATGGTTGTACTTTTTATGCCATGTTTGCATTTATTACTTCAGAAAATCATCCATAAAACTTGAAAAATTTGCAACAAAAATTCAAAATTCACAAAAACCAAACCAAAGAAAAAATCAGGGTAGTTTAGCGCATAAGAGAAACTTCTTAGCGTTTGGAGTACTTTTGTTAGTGCATCCAAACCGCCAGTTAGCGCGTTGGTTCAAAACAGTAGCATTTCATCTTAAGGCAAAATAGTGTAAAATCCTTTAGCACATCAGAAAAACAGTCTAGTGCGTGGAAGCAACAGCTTAGCACGTGAAGACCAAACATTAGCGCATAAAGTCTAATAGTTAGCGCGTGACAAACCCAGGATAGCGCATAGATTTTTCAACAGCTAGAAAAACAATTTTAACAGTGCAAAAACTTTAGCACGTGTCTGGGGGCAGCCTAGCGCGTGTGGTTATTATTTTAGTGCATAGAGGAATTTCGATAGCGCATATAGACTCTGTTCTAGCGCGTGATCCAAAACAAAAAAACAGAGGGCAAAACCGAGAAAAATTTTGAAAATTTCAAAAACATTTTTCAAAGCCTTTTTTATCAACATCATTTTTCATCAAATCAGAGTGACAAAAACAAACCACTAAAACTATTTCTTGAGCAAAATTTGTGTCAAAATGAACGTTGTCAGAATCCTAAACGAATCGCGCAATAGAGGATGTCTCTCCTATCATAATCCGGAAATCTCATCATCAGTATCAACAAAATCCTTTACCATCTTACAGATTTTTATCTCAAAACACTTGTTTAAAATTTTCAAATTGTCAAATCAAGTTTCTAGATCGGGAGGCTTTTATCCATATCATTTGACACGCTTTGTCGTGAAGGGGCATCTAAACCTTCACTCTAATAGAGTAAGATTTGAAATTTTCAAAAACAAGAATCAACTGAATCCAAACCAATCAAAGGAAACCCTTGATCACTCATGCATGACTAATCCCCTTATTCTGAGAAGAAAGAACCTTTATCGTAACATCATGTTGAAGAAACAACAACCTAGTTTTTCCAAATTCATCAAGAGAAATAAGTTTTTATACATCAATCGCCAACTCTTCAAATCCCATCGGGTATTCCTTCATCATGTCAAACGTTATATCCAAAACAAATCTAGCGAATTTGACAAAGAACCTTTGAAAACAAGAGCATACTGTCAAAAGTCTGCTTTTAATCAAACCATAAACCGTGGAGGAAAGATCAATCCAACATTCTTGCTCAACGAGTACATCACATATAACACATCTCGACCAGAACCACCAACCCCTGAGCAACACATCGAAGAGGATTTTGTCCCTTTCATCACTGAGAGTTTCTACTAAAATGCCTTTTACTCGCTCTCAAAGAGATAAACAAAGTGAGGCACACACCGAGTCTAGTATGAATCGAAGATTATCAAATCCTTTTGAAGTTCCACCCATAGAAGAACTTGAAATTACTGAAGCACTTCTTTGGGAATATCAAGAAAACCCTTCATTCCAAAAGCTTGTAGAAAAGCTCATGGAAAATGACAAAGAAAAATATCTGCTCATGCTTACAAGTAAAGGCGTTAAACTTCTCAAAGATTTAGACCCAAACATCTTTAAAATTGGGTCTTGACAATATGCATATCAAGAACAACAAAGAGAAGAAGAAACCCATAAGTTTGAACAACATATACCTTAGCAACACATTCCTGAACAACGCATACCAGAAATGCATATACCTGAGCTAGAAACACTAGAGCAAAATATCCCATTTACCACACCTTTTTAGCTAAGAACCAATACAAGGCAAAAACTTTTCCCTCGACAAGACAATATACCTTTGGCAGCCCTTACTCAACAAATGCAAATGTTGCAAAGGAAAATACAGGATATGCAACAAGGGACAACAGTGCGGTACTCTTTAAACGAAATCTGTCCTTACCCATTTGACAGAAGATTGAACATGGTGCCTTTTCCTCCAAACTCAGACGTTCCCAAATTTGATAAATATGATGGGAAGAGTGATCCCCAAGATCATGTTCTAGATTTTTGCACACTGAGCCTTGAATTTGCTCATAATGACACCTATTTCATGAGGTTATTCCCCAGAAGCTTGGGAGGGCAAACCATGGAATGGTTATCCAAAATTTTGCCACCTGTCAGATCATTTGATGAATTGGTTAACAAATTTATAACCCACTATTCCTACAACATCTAACATGCCATAACCATGCTAGATGTTTGCAACACCAAACAAAAGAACAACGAAACATTCATGGTGTTCCTCTAACGCTGGTGACGCATGGTATTACGATATCCTTGAGATATTCCTGAAAAGGAGAAAATGGAAATCTTCATCGATAACTTGAATGGCGAAATGAGTTACAGACTAAAACTTCAATGCATACCATCTTTTGCTAAATTGATTGAAAATGGCATTCAAGTAGAAGAAGCATGTGTCAAAAAGGGAACACCCAAATTCTACAACGAGGGAACAAACTCATCAAACTACAATAACCAGAACAACACCAACCTTGACAAATCTCAATTTTGGACTCGAAACAAAAACGAAAGCAACAATGAATCATATGATCCCAAATCTAAGCAACTAGTGCTTGCATTATCCGGAAATCCTCAAAATACAAAAAATCTTAAAAATGCTACTCCCAGTGCTAACACATATGCACCAAACACTGATCAAGGATAACTCAACGCAAACAACACCAACGATACTCAAAGCAAAAACATGAATCCGGGACCTAACAAAAATTCACGCAACAACACAAACATTTTCCAAAAGCGTATCTTCACACCACTGGGACAATCATTAGAATCCGCATTCAGAGAACTTTTGGCAAACAAAATTCTTTCTTTGACTCCAATTAGCAACTATGAACCCCCAATCAAACCACCTTGGTGGAATGATTCACACTATTGTGATTTCCATCGCAACAAGGGTCATAGAACAAACGAGTGCATGAGATTGAAACACATAGTACAGACATGATTGATCGAGGTGACTTAACGGTGGATGGTCTCAAGATAAATGGTGATCATGGAGCCTTAAAAAATCCTCTCCCAAATTACAACAAAGATGGAGCATCAACTTCAGATGATACACTCGGAGCTCGTATCAATCACATCTACAACAACACGATCAACCACATATCAGCTGAAGATCATCAAGTCAATGTCATCACCATTCGAGATCGGCATGATCATGAATCTGTCAATGTAACAACCCGAACTCAGAAATATGTCTTGAAGGGACATACTGCACCTACAACTACCACACCAAAAATCCAATATGACTTGGTTAGCCAACTACGCAAGACTCCAGCTCAGATATCTATCCTGGAATTATTGAAACTATCACCAAAGCACAGACATATTGGAGCAAGCGCTATTGGAAACAAATGTACCTCAAAATCTGGATACAGATAGATTTCAAGCCATGGTCACCCATATGATAGGACCTCATAACCTCACCTTCTCAGAACATGACAATACTTCCTTGAGTCATCTGCATAATACTCCTCTCCATATTGAAGTCATTGTTTGCAAACACCGAGTAAAAAGAGTCTTAATAGATGGAGGAGCCAGACTTAATATATGTACTTTAAAGCTTATCCGTGCATTAGGCTTCTCAGAAGAATCTATTGATCCTTGCAAGAAGATTACCATAAAAGCATATGATGATGAGGAAAGGTCCTCTAGAGGAACAGTGATATTACCTATCCAAGTAGGACCAATACAAAAGGATACTATATGTCAAGTCTTAGACATAGATCTAACCTACAATATCTTGTTAGGATGCCCTTGGATACATGAAATGCAAGCAGTACCTTCTACGTATCACCAGTGTGTCAAGTTTCCTTATGATGGACAAGAAATCTCCATATCAGCTGATCATAATCCATTTCAACATTGCAACACAATGGGGGTAGCCCAAGACAGTTTGGTTCCTCATAATAGAGAAAAACAGCGATCTTCAACATTAGATCCACAAACAGCAAAGCCCAACTCCTTATGGGGAGACTTCAAGAAGAAGATGCAAATCAAAGACCAAGGCATGGGAGAATACTCTTTGGAGCCTTTATGTTTGGCCAAATTGCCAACATCACCTAGATCACATGGTTTGCCTACAACATCAACACATCTGGCAACTCAGCCCATCACTAAATTTGATGGTACCTTCATCCAATTAGGTACTCTAGCACATGAATCAGAAGACAAGGACATTCTTAGCTAGTTATACAAAGATGAGGAAGAAGATCATAGAGTAGCAGCTCTGGACATTGTTCTACCAACACACCTGTATGGAAAAGGCTGCTTAATCATGAAGCAAATGGGATATGGCGGTAAAGGACCTATTGGGAAACGCAAAGAAGGAGTCACTAAACCTATAGATCTTCCTTCACAACCTAGTAGAAACAAAGCAGGATTGGGTTCAAAACTCACATTCCTATTGAAACAGCCACCATACACAACTACAAAACCTCAATGAAAGGTAAGAAGAAGTACAAAGAAGAATCCTGGCAGGAAGCACTCTTTGAATTAGCAAAAACAATCCGCAAGGCACGGGAATGTCAAGATCAAAAGTTGCATCAAGGAAAGCTTCTAAGTCATAAGAAGGCCCTATCTGTAGCAGTAGCTCATATTCAAACACCAATGTCTCAAGAACAAATCATGTCATCTCCAGATACCATTATTCCTCCCCGAGGAAGCGCAGTCTATGAACAAATCCAGAAAGTAGAAGACGGATCTGATACAGAATCAACAAAAACCATCAAAATGGTATCCATTATCAAAGATTTGTTTTCACCATACAACATACCTGTTTGCAGCACCGATAGAATCTGGGATAATGCCTATGAGACTGATTCCAATGAATATGAATGGGGTACCTGCTCCAATGCTACTACAAATGTCATGGATGATACTGATTCTATATCCCTTTCTCAAGAAGAACATAACACAGAAGATAGACCTCTTGAATTTGGACCGCAGAATATCTATGACGCCACGATAAGCGAGTAGAAACATTATGAGCAAGTATACGTAGAGGATAATACCATCAAAGACCTCGATGAAATCCTAGACTTCTTTAAAACCAAGAACAATCACGATGAAAACTCTATCCTAACACTCACAGTAGTCGAACTTGATCCACCCAACGATTCCTTACCGCTTGTCTTTCCTAACTTCATCGATTGGGATGAACCTGAAATCCATGATATACCAATTTTCCCAAATGATGAATCTATTATCCATTACCTATGTACCGTAAATCTAGAAATAGGCTCTACCAGTGAACAAAATAACGATGTCTATCAATCAGGGAGTGCCAAGTCTCTCAGTCGCAAAAATGAACTAAATAAAGGATTTGATGCTGAAAACTAGTCAATGGTAGCTCTAGATCACAAAAAAGTAAAAATAAAGGATGCATCTAAGGGTGAAAACCTTTTTAAGGCACCTAACAATGGGAGACTTGACACTCTTCCTGAGCACTTTCATGAGTGATCACCCATATTGATTGAGCCCACTCAATCAATCAACATTGGTACCACAGAAGCAGCCAGAAACATACACCTTGCAGAATCCCTGACAGAGGAAGAAAGATCAGCATTCATCATCTTCTTTAAAGAACAGCAAATTAACTTTGCTTGGTCATATGCTGATATGCCTGGAGTGGATCCACACTTAATCATGGATCACTTGTCCATTTCTACAGGAGTTAAGCCAGTCAAGAAAAAGCTATGAAAGATGAATCCACAGGTGGCACTCATGGTCAAAACTGAACTAAAGAAACTATTAGATGTCGGATTCATCTGACCCATTGACTATGCAGAATGGATTTCCAACAACGTTCCAGTATCAAAACCAGATGGTAGTATCAGAATCTGCACTGACTTCAGAGACATCAACAAAGCTTGTCCAAAAGATGACTTTCCTCTGCCCAGTATCGACATCATTGTAGATCTCACAGCAGGCCATGCAATGCTCTCACTAATGGACGGTTTCTCAGGCTATAATCAAATCAAAATAGCTCCTGAAGATCAAGATAAAATAGCATTCACCCATCCTTGGGGAACGTACTGTTGGAATGTTATGCCTTTTGGCTTGAAGAATGCAGGGGCCACTTATCAATGAGCAATGACGACAATATTCCATGACATGATGCACACATTTATGGAAGACTATGTGGATGATTTACTTGCTAAATCCTTCACTAGAACCGAACATCTCAGCATCCTAACAAATATTTTTGATCGATTGGAGAAATTCCAGGTCAGGCTCAACCCTAAGAAATGTGTCTTCGGGGTTACATCAGGCAAGTTACTAGGCTACATTGTCTCAGCTAAAGGTATTGAAGTAGATCTCGCAAAGGTACAAGCCATTATGGACATGCCACCACCAAAGAATATTAGTCAACTCAGATCTCTACAAGGATGACTTCAATCAATCAGATGATTCATCGCTCAGCTAGCAGATAAAAGTCTACCATTTAACCATTTGCTACACAAAAATGTACCCTTCAAATGGGAGACCAAGTGTGCAGAATATTTTTACCAAATCAAACAGTACCTGATGAATCCACCAGTTCTGGTACCACCAGTTGCAGGAAAGCCTCTTATCTTATATATCTCAACAACAGATATATCGTTGGGGGCACTATTAGCGCAAGAAGATCAACAAGGAAAGGAACGAGCCATATATTACATCAGTCGGACATTGAATGGCTATGAACTCAACTATACATTCATTGAAAAGGCTTGCCTAACAGTGGTCTTTGCATCTCAGAAGTTCTGACATTATATGCTAGCACATACCATTAAGCTAGTAGCAAAAATTGATCCTCTCAAATATCTACTCAGTAAGGTAGCTCTTACAGGCCGATTGGCTAAATGGGTCATTATTCTCAGTGAATTTGACATCCATTACATAGAAAGATGAGCCATGAAGGGACAAGCAATTGCAGATCAGTTGGTTGAAGCACCGCTACCAAGAAAACAAACCATGGAGGTTGAATTTCTAGACAGCGATGTTCTTGCTCTTTCTACCAAACAATGGACCCTATACTTTGACGGATCCTATACACAACACGGTTCAGGTGCTGACATTTTGTTCATCACTCCTGAAGGACACACTATACCAAGATCATATAGGCTTATGTTTCCCTACACCAATAATGTGGCTGAATATGAGGCACTAGTCATAGGCATCAAAATGGTCGTAGAATGGAAAATCACAGAGTTAAAGGTCTATGGGGATTCACAACTGGTTGTCCATCAAATCAACAACAATTATCAGACAAAGGATGACAAGCTACTACCCTACAAGCGAATGGTAGATGATTTCAAACAGTATTTTGTGCACATCACCTTCGAGCAAATACCAAGATTAAACAACAAAGAAGTTGATGCAATGGCTACAATCACTTCATTACTACAAATTCCAGAGCAACAGAGTCGTTACGAGTTCCTGGTAGAGCAACTGTTCTCCCCTGCCTATGACCACTTTGATTCCCATGTTATCTATGCCTTGACTGGTTCAGATTCTCCGTTATATGGACAAATATATGACTATCTCAAACACAATATCTTACCAATTGACCAATCCCGTAACAAAAAATGTAACTTTATCCGACAAGCTGCCCGTTACACCCTTACCATTGATACTTTATATCGTCAAGGTCTCGATGGTACTCTTCTTCGTTGCCTCGATCCTAATGATTCAGATTCTGTTTTACACGAGCTTCATGAAGGTATTTGTGGCACACATTCAAGTGGTACTAGTCTTGCTAAAAAGCTTCTATGAATGGGATACTACTGGCCTACAATGGAGAAAGACTCATATCATTTCGCCAAGAAATGTCCTAAATGCCAGATCCATGGTAATCTGATACATGCACCAGCACAGGAATTGCAACCATTTACAACATCCTGGCCCTTTTGTCAGTGGGGACTAGACTTGGTTGGCAAAATTCATCCTTCATCTTCAAATGGACACAAGTTCATTATAACAGCAACAAAATATTTTACCAAATGGATCGAAGCAGTTCCCATGACCACAGTGACCGGGAAACAAATTGCCTCTTTTATCCTCAATTATCTAATCTGCAGATATGGTATTCCAAGTTCAATCATCACAGATAATGGACGGCCCTTCAAGAATCAAGATGTCCAAGAACTATATGAAAAATTCAAAATCCAACATAGGTTTTCTACACCATATTACCCACAGGGCAATGGTCAAGCGGAAGCATCTAACAAGACAATACTGAAAATCCTCAAAAAAACAGTGAATGATGTAGGCAAAGATTGACACATACAACTCAATCCAGCACTTTGGGCATACAGAACCAGCATCCGCACACCTACAGGAGAAACACCATACTCATTGGTATATGGATCAGAGGCCATTTTACCCCTGGAGGTAGAAATCCCATCTCTCAGAGTCTCTTTGAAAGGTTTAATCCCAAACGAAGAGTATCAAGTTAACCGACTGCAAGAACTTGAATTATTAGATGAAAGATGCCAACATGCTTATACTCATCTCAAATCATATCAACAACGCATGTGCAGGAGCTACAATCACAAGGTCATTCCCCACAACTTCAAGGTTGGTGACCTAGTCCTCAAAGAAAATCCAAGAAATCAGCAAGATCGCGAAAATAAAGGGAAATTTGAACCTAACTGGTTGGGTCCCTATGTTATCATATCAGTCTATGGATCAGGTGCCTATCAGCTAACAAATTCTGAAGGAGATGTGCTCAATGAACCAACTAACAACATCCATCTAAAGAGGTACTAGACTTAAGTGGCCTAGTGCACGAAAAAAGCTAAAATAAGAAAAAAAATCAAAAAATCCAGAAAAAACAAAAACATAAAGTACAAATAAAAACAAATGGTGAAAACCTGGCAAACAGGCGCTCTTGTGAAAGAATGGCTCCTCCATCTATATCAATACCATTTTATCCATACAAACACTATCGGCCATCGCCTAACACTTAGCAAATATCCATTCAGGACATACTTAGCGTAGTCACTATCTTGATTTGTCTATATATATCCTCTTACCACTAATCTACCATGGCTTGGAAATCACTGTACATATTCACATCAAGAAGCACACTCAGCTAGGGACATTCCAATCATCTAAAAATTGGTAAACATTCAAGACATCAAGGCTATTTGCAAAACTCTAGAGCATGACATCCAACAACCAAAACTACACTTCATTGCAACACAAAACAATTCACAAAAATACCAAGGATGGATGATTTTCTGAAGTACTAAATGTTGCATTCTTGCATAAAAATCTTGACTATTTTTGCATTTTGAATTTTTTTCAAAATTGGATTTTCTTTCTTATCTCAAAAAAATGCTTCAAAGCTAGAGATCAAGGGGAACTTCCAATATTTTCTTAGTCTTCTGTCTGGGAGGCAATCACTTGTACTGTGTGAATACATGCCTCAAGACGTGATACGTTGAATATCACTGAAGGTCTGATGCCACTTCACACATACAAATGATTTAATCTTGTATGTTTACGCAATACGCACTCAGGTCATCCTGGTTCAATTATACCTTGACGCTTATGCTATCTTGCAAAATCAAATATCATATAAATTTTTCTCAGGTCATTATGGTTCAATTATACCATTATGCTTGTATAAATTTTCAACATATCCTAAACAAATCAATGCTCAATGATGATATCTACAAAGAAAGAAAACAAATGGCTATATCGGATGACAAATACAGAATGAGGATGCTACCAAAAAAAAAAAATATTTGCATATCATTTTACAATTAGTTGCATATCATGTTACAATTAATTGCATATCATTTTACAATTAGTTGCATATCATTTTCCAATTAATTGCATATTATTTTAATGATTAGTTGCATATCATTTAACATGTTTGCATATCATTTTAACGATTAGTTGCATATCATTTTACAATTAGTTGCATATCATTTTACAATTAATTGCATATCCTTTTACAATTAGTTGCATATCATTTTCCAATTAATTGCATATCATTTTAACGATTAGTTGCATATCATTTAACTTGTTTGCATATCATTTTGACGATTAGTTGCATATCATTTTCACATCATTGCATATCATTTAACCATAGTTGCATATCAAATCATACATCTCATTTTCAAGATACATCTCACAACATATAAAAGCATACATCCTGCATCATACATTATATCATCTATTTAAAGCATTGCATCACATAAACAAAATAACCCAAATAAATGCATCCATATAAACACCCCACATGATCAACAAAAATGGTGCCATAGATATATATATCTCAAAAATGATCAAAATGTGTCAACACTGTGTCCAGTACAAAGAATAAAAATGATCCAAAAATACAACGGAGACCATGTCTCTCAAGTATGACTATCCCCTGACGGAGATGGTCCCGCTCTAGATGTCCCTGCTCCTAGATCTCCAGGAGGGTCCTGTCTCGGTGGCCCCGTAACACCTCGTCTCTCAGATCATGACCCAGTATCTCAAGATCGACTAGACCTCGACTGTGCAAAGCTCTGTACTCGGCGATCTCTGGGTACTGCAGCCTCATAGTGTCGCCGATAGTACTCTGCCTCCTGGGCTCTCAACGCCAGCTCTCTCAAGGTGTCTCTCATCGGACCACCCACTGCTGCTCTCTACATACATGACACCACCTCCTCCGGTTCTCCCCTCCACTCTATCTCAGTATCTCGCTCAGTGGTCAACTGAGAAATTTGCTGCTGATAGATCAAAATCTGTGCCTGCAGCTACTGAACAGTAATATGTAGAGTCCGCATCTGAGCATCCTCCATATGAGCTGGGACCCGAACCCGTAGCGGTACCTGTGCTGGAGGAACCCCTCCCACTTAGCCTGTCCTATGTGCTGGAGGTTGGAGAACATCTGTCCTCCTCCTCTGAGCTGGTCTCCTTGCCTCATCATCACCCCCCACCGCAACTAGCACCTCCCCCACTCTCCCCTCTCCACCAGCTCCAATAGCCAATCCACCTCTCCCCCTGTCTATCGTCCCCTATCTCACCACCCGATCCACACCTCTATCCCCTCTCCTCCCTTTATCTCCCTGCCTCCCTCTGGCTCCTCTCCCTCATCCTCCTCCTCCATCATCCCCATCATCTCCGTCATCTCCCGCATCTCCCTCCTCCTCATCCGAATCAAAAGCTGGCCTCATCTCATCAAGATCAGATATCCTGGCCACCACCCGAGCAGCAAACAATCGAGCAAACTCATCCGTCATGCCCGCATCCTGAATCTCAAGGGCATAATCCCATATCTGCCTTGCTAACCCCACAAACTCCTCCACCGCCACTGCACTATCAATGGTCAGCCCCCAATCAACAACATCCTACCTCCGCCGTGCATACAGGTAAGCTCCTTGTGATATACCTTGCTGGCACCCAAACTGCCTCAAAACTCGGGTCACCACAAACCTCTCTATCATGAACGGGGTCCTATCGATCAGATGTCTGGTCATAAAAACAAAGGGCATCTCTAGCCCATCCTCAGCCCACACCTCACATCCTGTATATGGTCGCCAGGTGACCGTATCAATGTCATCCAACACCCTCCTCCAATGCTCTAGTTTTCCCAGCTTACGCTGGACAACTAGACCCCTATATCCATACGCATATGCGCATCCCACAGGCCTGTCTCTGTCTGCTAGTGGCCTCACTGCTAGAATGTGCTCCCAGCAGCATACCTGTAATAAAGTCACGCCAGCTGACAAACTACCGTAACTGAGGTATACTACCTCATGCAGGCCCCTGTATAGATGGGTCAGCATAGCTGACCCCCATGAAAACCTCTGGCCCTGTGTGACCATCTCCTCCAACACCAGCCCCCATCCCACAGAAAATCCCTTTGACCTGCGATCAGGACAAAGGAATCCACCAATGAACCCTGCTAGTATGGATGGCAGTGGTGCGTAATCCAGGTCTAGAAACTCTTGCCATGGGATCTCATAGCCACAGATTGTATCATCCTGGAAAATGCGGTGGAGTGCCTCTGTCCCACCCTCCTCTGACTGCTCATATGGTAGTAGTGCCCCTACTATAGGGATGCGCAAGATCCTGTAACAGTCCTCTGGTGTGACTGTCATCTCTCCAGTGGCAAAATGGAAGGTGTTGGTGTCGCTATGCCACCTCTCTGCCAAAGCTATCAGTAGCCCTCGGTTCATAGTGAACCAAGGCATATCCAAGAGGGAAGTCAAACCACATCTCTCGATGATATCGAGATCGGCCTGCGACAACTGGGGTATCAATGTCCACGACGTCGAAAATCTCTCCCGTGACTGGACCACACCCAATCGCTCCTGTCAAACAAGCAAAAAAAATCCAATATCAGTTTCCACATTAAAACAAACATATCAAAATCAAACTCACATCAACAACATGAATCCATTTTCTCATCTACATCAAGTTCAAAATCCTATCATTTCATATCAACTTGTAAAACAACTCAAGTTCTCAAAAACCATATCAAAACTTGTAACACAACTCAAGTCTCCACAATCACAAAACTTGTAAAACAACTCAAGTTTCCCACCCATATCAACTTGTAAAATAACTCAAGTTTCCAACCCATATCAACTTGTAACACAAATCAGGCTTCACACATTGAACTTGAAACACGGTAAGCACACAAATCATATTTTGATCAAAACACCACATTGATATCTATACATAACTTGAAAAAATCGCAAATCAAAACAAGTTATACTGACGTTCATATTAGACAAATCCATAAAATCATGACAGACAGACACAACAAATTTACCACTCGGCTCATCTTGCAAAAAAATTCCAAATGTGCTAAAACAGACTCCCTCTGCGCTAAACTTCTCTCACACGCTAGGCTGTTTTACTTATGCGCTAATCTATTCACCCTATGTGCTAGACTGACTCTACGCGCTAAATCTTTCCCCCCATGCGCCACCTAACCCACCCTATGCACTAAACCCTACCCACGCGCTAATCTACACCTCCTAGGCACTACTCATTTGACCCTATGCCCTAGGTTAACCCTACGCGCTAAACCCCCTTACCTATGCAAACCCCTGCGACCCCTATGCGCTAGGTCTACCCTACGCGCTACCCTGTTGACCTGACATGCTACCCGATGGTTGCCATGCGCTATTCTACATATATACGCTAACCTATTTTTGTTATGCGCTATCCTATCTATTTCGGACGCAACCCCTAATATTCGATTTGATGCGCTACTTAAAACTTCGTATGTGCTAATATATGCCCTAGACGTGCTAAACCGTTAAACCCAAACTTTGAAAATAAAAGAAAACTAAAAACGACCAAATGAAAAGTCAAAAGAGGGTAAAAAATGTTGACTTACTGGTGGTCCATGCACTGCAGGTCTCCGGTACCTCTTAACACGCTCGAAATCGTGTCTATGATACAGAATAGGCATTTTTCTCTGCAGACCAAATTCTCTTTCTCCAAAGTCAACAAAGCACAAATAAATCTAATTCAAGCCCTTTTCCCCTTTTATAGGAGGAAAATGAAATTAGGGTTAGCCAAATGGACCTGTAATATGGTTGCGGTCTCCCCTATACCATAACATTTTGTAACTTATCGGGAGATGAATCAATTTCCCCACATTTCACATGCACGAAATCATACACATCATACGCAACTCATCAAATTAAATTAAAAAAAAATAAAAAATTTCAAAATATTGATTCATCTCCCGAGGGGGCATCACCATCAAATATCGAATCTGGGGCATCACACATCAAATCAAGTCCGGGGCACGACTGGTAAATCAGAAGAGCAGCACAAAAATTGCATTTGATCATAAATCATGATAAGGCATCATTTTCTTTGAAATAACTTGTGCACACATGTCACTTCAAAGAGGGGCAAAATGTAGACGTATAAAAATGACCATATTCCTAAATGAATATTTTATGTTCATTTCTCTATTTAATTAAATCCAATCTAGTTAAATTACCCACATTCCTCTATTTAATTAAGTAAATTACTCAATTTATTTAAATTAAATTCACTATACCCATTTAATGAATAAATAATTTTATTCAATAAAACCCCCCTATCCACTTTTAATTAAATTCAAATTTAATTAAATAGTTATCCTAAAATTGAATAAATCTAATTTATTTTATTTCCCCAAATTGCAACCAAATTGAATTAAATTACTTTATTTCAATTAAATCCTATTATCCCTCCATCCACTTGCAAAATCCCAAACCCCTTTCTAATCCCTTCTAGAATCTTCTAATCACTTCTAATTATCCTAACCCATCTTCTAAACTTTGTCACATCCCTAAGCAAAGGGAAGTCACTTCTCAAAACCTCAAAGTCTTTGATAACCATTAAAAGGCTTCAAGTCTTCAACCACTTAATTCCTCAAAGTCTTTGATAACCATTAAAGGCTTCCAACTTTCAACCACTTAATCCCCCAAAGTCTCCAATAACCATTAATGGTTAACTCAAACCCTCCTAGATGGTTAAAACATTTGTTTTAACTCAACCTTCATCCAACCCAAGGGTCTCATCAGGCTTTTAATGCTTTGACCATGATTATGTCTTAATCATTTGCACAAAAGTTTATCCTTGGATTAAGTCTTAATCCATTGGGTAATCCTAACTTAGACTTGACCCTTACCCTCTAGATAACCATGAGGTCTTCTCAGGCATTTAATGCCTTCAACCTTTCTCTCAACCCAACCCTATGTTGACACTTGTCACCATTCCATTGGTGCAAATTGCAAACATGGATCCCCAACTTTGAAATTCAACCCTTGATTAAACCATTCAATCTTGACCATCCATTGCCCTATTCTTGCTATAAATAGAGCTCTCATTCCTCCATTTTCAAGAATCATCCTCCAAATTTGTAGCATCATACTTATGCACAAATACATTCAAGCTTTCATATCTCATTTTATGCTCATCATTTAGCCTCTTTTAAATCAAGAACTACTCTAAATATGCATGTTTAGAATACTTTCTTTATCATTTAGCTCAATCATAGACTAAATATATCATGTTAGGATAGTACTCATACCAACCTTGTCATCTTATCATCTAGTTTATTGCATTTTAAAATCATGCATAGCTTAGAATGCATCTCATATTAAAACCAACAAAAGCATCCCTCGTTCTTGCATTTGCCATCCCTAAACCATTTTGCTCAGTGATCTGAGAGCAAAAACATTGGTTTGAGGGACATTGTGAGATAGAGAACCATGGGACCCACCTTGGGAAGCTGAGTAATACTTCATTACTCCATAGCTTGCACCAAGAAGTCCTGTGTGTGTGTGTGGACTAGTATTTAACAAATATTTTCACATATTGAGTTTTATCAGCCCACTTTTCTCGCATACACCTGGTAAAAAGGGTTTAAAAAAAAAACTGGGTCTCATTTACCTATGAATAGTGCATTTTTTACTTCGTTTTTTACCCATTTCTTCTCCTAAACTACGAATGGGGTACTAGATTTGTCCTCCAAGCTATGGATCAAGGTTAGTTTTTGTTTATTTTTGTCTTTTTTTCCTATTTGTTCAATTTGTTTTACATTTTGAATTTAATTTCATTAATTTTGATTAGGTTTTTTCATTTTTTGTTTCAAAAACCAGATTCTTCTAATCCAGAACAAGAACAACCAAATGTACCTCCTAAAAACCCACAAGAAGAACCAAATGCACCTCCTGAAAAAACATAAGAACAACCCCCAATTCCTCCTTTTGACTGCACACTCGAAACACAGTAGCAATTAATTAATCAGTTAGGACAAAATACATTTAAAATCAATAGACTGATTGTTAAATTGAAAACTTCTGAACTTGAGCATCATCAATCCCTCGCTACTAGCCCAGAAACATTAGTTAGTGGTGCCATAGCTGTTTCCACACAAATTACCAAATAGTGAAACTTTAGGGATAAGTGTCATCAATTCTATGCTGATGGGCTATCATACGATGGAGTAAAAAAACAAAAATATTAGTAAACAACAAATATGTGCGCTTTTCGTTGATCCCAAAACTGGCCAGTCATTACCTCTTAATGCAAAGAGGTTTCCCATACATTGGTATACCAATGTGCAGATGAAGAATCTTTTTTGGCAGAGGTGGTGGATGGTCTTTGATGATCCACCTTGTAATAATTATGAGGTGCCATTATATTTTTTGAGAAAAGTATATTGTGAGTCTATGCTCAAATGTGCACCCAAACTATTTTGACATGAGAGAGTTCCATGGTAGAGGTGGTGGCTCTGCACAAGATAGACCTGGAGCTCGTAGGCGATTACCCGCGGAGAGTCACCGCCCCTAGCACCCAAACCCAATGTGCATCAGGTTGTCCCGATAGAGCTCAAAGAGTCGATGGAGCTAAAGACTCTTCAGGCAGCCACAACATTGACTGGTGCCATCATCCATCATGGGACATCATTAGCACACCCTATTGTATTGGATGATGAGCCATTAGGTGGCGACAGAGATCCCATCCAACATATGTGTGTCAGTTGCTTGGGGATATGCTCGGGGGTAGATGATGCAGCTGGTGAAGATGGATCCTCATCTCATTTGTGCATGATTTGCAGGAGTAGATGTTAGGCCCACACGGTTGAGGATTTTGCGCTAACAGATGAGTTGATGGACATGGTGTTTGCCCATGAGCCACAAACACAGTTGTGTTGATTTGAATTCATAGCATTTTATTTATCAGTCACTTTAAATTTGTAATAACATAAATGAATTTTCATTTATACATCAATTTAAATTGAGATAAATAATATGCATTTTAGGATGCAGCAACGGTATCCCATACTCCTCCCTCAGTTACTGTAGCTACAACTTCGATGCCTAAGGTATACATTTTGTAACATGTTAAAATAAAATAGTACACTTCAAATTAAAAAAAATACAATATATACTAACTCTCTTTAATGCTTGGTCCAATTTCTGGTTTGTAGGTGTTGACAGGGGATGCAATGTCCTAGATTGATGACATCACGCTCTCAGCGATCAATTTTGGCCTACAAGGCTATATGGTATCATATTTTGTACAACCCTTTTTATGTATTGTTTTGATTGAATATGCAAGTCATTTCATTTCAGATTTTTAAAATTATGTTTAATTTATTATCTGTACTAATATCTCATGTTAATTTTGTTTTTTTAGGGTACCCCCTCTGCATCTAGGACTCATCCTAAGAAAAAGGATTCCTTGAAGATGCCAAAACATAGGAAGAAGGTAATTGAACACATTTTAAGTTGTACAATTGTTTGAAAATGTTGAAATCAAGTATTAGTTGGGGTTTGTAGATTGATTAGTGTTTTTTTGTCTATTTTACATGTACAACAACCATTGAGCTATGTGGATTTGTTGAATGCACCTGATTCGCCTGTGGATCAAGAGAGGGTGGAGGTATGTATCTCTACTTTATTTTCTTGATTTAATGACTATATGCACGCGTACATGTGAACTTGTGATATATTATAATCTTATAATTTTTTCATACTGGAAAATCCATACCTATTTCATCAATGGCAAACCCTTCTCCTTGCACTGGAGAAGCATCTCAAGATCCGGTACACCTTTGTTTGATATGTAAAATTAATTGTTTTTAACCTTCAATACTTATCATTATATTAGTTGTATTTAATCTTTGAACATTTTTTGTATAGGTAATAGCGACAGTTTCTACATCGATGGTGAGCCATCCTTAGTCCAGTGGAGAAGCCTCTCAGGCACAGGTACGTCATTGTTCTCTATATTATATCTTTTAAGTGTTTTTGATATATTTCTGTTAGTACATTGTATTAATTGTACATTTAATCTACAATTGACCCGTTCGCAGTACGATGATAACGTGGATCCATATAAGTATGTCTTCAAGAAAACTCCTAAGAGTGACAAGGAGATGAGAGCGAAGACATTAGCTCCTAGATCAGTTGATGAGGTAATATACATTTCAATTGCAAAGGAATTAAAGTTAAATGCATATTTATGTTGTTAATTGTGAACTATTTTCTACAAAAGAATTCTAACTTGGCTTTTGAATTGTGGTTTTGCAGCCATCTACAAAGCCACGTACTACATCGAATAGGCTTGATTTTGATGATCGACCACAAGTTTAGGATCATATAGTTTTAGTTTTGGTCATAGAATGACCAATACATGTAGATATATTCTACATTATTATTGTATATCGATTTGGACATGGCATATGCCACATTTTTGTAATACTTGTATTGACTTGGCAGACATGCCTTATATATATATATATATATATATATAAGTATCGATATTCGATCCAATAAATGTGTATTGAGTTCATTATTTTGTATTCGTTGTATTTTATGGTTGTCCTTTTATAAATTTAAATGAATATTTGCATATGTAATCCACAATATGAATATAAACAACAAAAATATATGATATAAAACATTGAAATCGTGGAATATGATTTGATAAAATTTCTAAAATGTTGAATTAACCATACAAAACTCCTTATATTTAGTTCATTATTGTGTATTCATTGTATTTGGTGTCTGCCCTTTTATAAATTTAAATGAATATTTGCATATGTAATCAACAATATGAATATAAACAACAAAAATTGACAATATGAATATAAACAACAATATGTGTTTGGTGCGAGAGCACCCTCATCCTCGCAATGATCAAATTTTGTTCATCATGTACACAAACTAACATCGTGAGTGCATCTGGGTGGGAAGGTTTACACTAGGCATGCCCCTGTGGTTCATCCTAAAGAGCCAGAATGTCGAGAGTCATACCATATCGGTGCGATCTCTCAAGTGCCCTGAGTCCAAAAAATTGTCAAAATTTGATGGGCTGTTTCTTTAAATACAGGACACATATGGTCGATCTGTTTGAACTTGTGGGGTCATGTGACACTCCTCTATAATTGCCTGTCTCAGTTTTTGACGAGTCGAAGCTATTTTCAATTGGTAGCATTTTTTCGCTTGCTGCAAAAATCATCAGTTGCATGCAATGCAAAGTTGCTAGATTGGCTAGAATTGATTTGGTTTGTCATGTGCACAAACTGACATCATGAGCACATTCAGGTGGGCAGGTTTATGCTAGGCATGCCCCTGTCATGCATTCCAAAGCGTCAAAATGTTGAGAGTCATATCGTACTGGTGCAATCTCTCAAGCGCCCCGAGTCCAAAAAAATGTCAAAATTTGACGGATTGTTTCTTCAAATCTAGGACACATATGGTCGATCCATTTGAACTTGTGGGGTCATGTGAGGATCCTCTAAAATGGCCTATCTCAGTTTTTGACGAGTCGGAGCCATTTTCGATTGGTAGCATTTTTTCGCTTGCTGCAAAAACTGTCAGTTGCATGCAATGCAAAGTTGTCAGATTGGCTAGAATTGGTTCGGTTCATCGTGTGCAGAAAAAACCACCTGAATCCACTAAGTCGGATACATGGTCAAAATCCACTGATTTCTCAATCTGGCTCAATTGTAGTGCTTTGGGAATTCGATATGAATCAATGGGAACCAACGGTTTACAAGACCATTTGTCAACCCACTCTTGTGATTCACATTCTTCCCACAAACAATAGATGCATGAAGAGCAAAAACATACCATCCGTCTTGTATAAATTACCAGTGAACTTGAATTTGAACTCATAAATGAGTGCATGTCACTCGATCCTGCAACTGTACAACAATCTAGATAGTTTTCAATGTTATATTCAATGATCAACCAAAAATATCTACGAACCATTGACATACCTGGATTACCTGGACCCATCATAGACTTACACCATCACACAATTTTTTCTGCATCTATCAACTCATCACCACCTTCATAATTCAATTCTTCCCTAGCTAGGGCTCTTTTCACACATGCTCTTGCACCATCGTGCTCTCCCTTACCATGTCCAGCCTCAGTGAAATTCTAAAAATGTTGTACACTGCTTGTCATATGCATCCTTGCATTCTTGAATTGTGCAGTGCAATTATATGAACATATTAAGTATCGGTTGTATCGTATGTTCCTTTCCCTTAAACTATCATAGAAAACTTTAAAGCATCCTTGTACAAACTCCGATGAATGAGTACGATCATCACTTATGTAGAAGTGATACTCTCTTACAACCTCTCTATCCTCCTTTGTGCTATCATCTGCATGCATGAATGCTATATGAACTAAAATAGAAACTTGTGTAGAGTGATAATACATGGATTGCACTTCATTTTGAGGTTGTAGTGTATAATTTTTAGCGAAATCAACGATAGAGACAATGGTGCCAAGAGGAAATGTGTCCTTACATAACTTGAATTTCTCATCTAACCATCAAGCTCTATGTGTATGCATTATGTACTCATAAACTAGTTTCTAATGAAACATTTTTCATAAATTGAGCTACACATATATCATTTTTCACTAGCTCACATCTCTTCAAATCTTTTCCATCTTAACTCCCATATGTGACTGTCTTGTATTTTTTGAAAGAAACTAGTTTCATAGCAATTTCATGTGTTCTCTCCAAATGTACGCATCTTGGTAAACATTGCAAACCACCACATATAGCACAAGAACCTTCCAAACAAGGCATCTTATAATAAATGCAACCATCATGTCTATTACATAGCACACTTGAAATAAATTCTCTTACCGACTTAGGAGGTGCTTGTATATTACATTCCTGCAAAACATCGTTAGTGTGCAAAGTAGAACAAATATGATGAAAAAATCATAATGCATGGAAAATTCAATATGCATCTTACAACAACACGCGGTGTGTACATGATTAATCTTAATATAAAATATTTTTGCCATTTCAAAAAATCTTTGACAAATTCTTATTTGAGGAAACTTTTGAAGAAATCTTTCATAAAATTTAGTTTGTCATATCCAAATGGTGTTTGACATGTGGCTCACGATTTGTAGACCCAATTCGCCTTCTAACAACATCTCTTTGGTTGGGTGAAACTCTTGTGTTGTCATGCCAAAATTTTTCAATTAATGTTTCTAGTGCATCAACAACAACCTTGTCTTTGCATGGTAGTCTACTTGAGAATGCCCAAAGAGAATTATTGTTAGGTTCCTCTATTTTTTTCTGCCTCTTTAATGCTTTACTTAATGTTATTCTACTAACGTTTAATGACTCACTTGTTTTCCTTATCAAACGATCTTTTTTATTTTCTTGCTCATTATGGTTGATGTAATGACACATCGAGTAGCATTAGAATATTTAGTACGTGATTTTGAACCAATAGCTTGATATGCATGAAATAGATTTCTCACAATAGTTCTTTCACTGTTACTTTTAGATGATTTTAGGCTAGAATTTTCATTATCTCTCTAAAATTCAAATTTTTAATCATTTGAACAATTAGTTGACATCTTGCTTTTTGATTTAAGTTATTAAAATAAATTTACCATATTCTTTTAACCATTCTCCTACAAGTTCGTTCATTCATTTTGTTGGGCATTGACTTCAATATATTCTCATCAATGTCAATTAGATACTTTGGTTTTCCTAGGAATGATTCTAGGAGGTGTTAACATCGGTGCATTATGTACAATTCAATTCATCAAGTAGAGAAGGTGTAATATGTTCATCATTTAATTGATTATTCAATGTGTTATCTTCTTGAATTGTATTAGGTTGAAACGGTAAATCAAATGTCTCTTCTTCAATTACTTCAGGTGCATTATATTCATTTGGTAAATCAAATGGAGATGTTGAGGATGACATACCTTCTTCTCCCATTGTTCTTATGTATCACAATTTCTTCATAAGCTGCCTTTGTCTTTCCTTTTGAGCCTCTCGTTGTTCCATCGTTCCTTGCTTGTTCTTTCCCATGGTTTGATATCGGTTGTCCCTAAATAGAATCATATTACATATATATGTAAACAAAAGTTCATAAACAAACAAATAACCATGAATATGCATCTTATCACTATTTTTTGGAATCAAACTATTAAACAATCACAATACTATTTACAAAAACTAATAAGAACAACAATTCAATCATTTGAAATCATGCAAAAAAAAAAAATTCACTTACTTCTATTTATAAAACAGTGATAGAAGTGCAAACACAGTTCCAGTGGGGCCTTCAACGACCTCAAAAACTTCTTTTGAGGCTGTTGAGGCTCTTGGGCAACTAAAACTATGTCTATAAACCATGTACGGACTACATTAATAACCGCGTATGCGTTGTTAGTCCATAAAATGTTAACAAGCCCAATGGTATTCTTTTTTCCCATTTTGGACTAATA